>NW_007728346.1:224724-237218 GCF_000696425.1 Galeopterus variegatus
CCCACTGAGCCCCTGCAGGGCTGAGGCAGGCGGTGCCCACGCAGGCCCAATCCATCAGAGCATGACGGCTCTGGGGTGTGTCTGCACACACTGATGAGCCTGCCCCACACTGGTGTGTGTGTTCTGATTTCCTCTCAGTCGTGAGACTACTGTGATCAGTTTGTGGAGATATGAAGTGACAGGGAGGGATGAGCTCAGGAAAGGCCCACAGGGGCCTCCTCTCGACAAATCTGACAATCCTACTTTCTGCCTCTCAGCCTCATATACCCAGAAACTTATGGTTAGTGCAATAAGGTCTCTATCTCTTGAGGCAGACTCACATTAACCAAACTCACAGAGGCTGATGTATAGACCAGAGTGAGACCTTTAAGCACTGAGGGGGTCTGAAGAGTTCTCTCTTTATAGGTAGACTTCTTGGGAAGATGAGTGGTTGTTAGAAGATGGTCTTTAAACTTAGAAGCAGAGCCAGAAGGATGTGCACATGAAGGGTTAATGGCATCAGGCCAGAGCTAAAAGAAGGAAAAAGCTTTGGTTGAGAATCATGCTTGGCAGGGCTCCAAAAAGTTAGGGCATGGGCCGGCCCAGTGGCGCACTCGGTAGAGTGCAGCGCTTGGGAGTGCGGCGGCGCTCCCACTGAGGGTTCAGATCCCATATAGAGACCGGTCCGCTCACTGGCTGAGCGCGGTGTGGGCACGACACTGAGGGTTGTGATCCCGTTACTGGTCACGAAAAAAGACAAAAAGGAAAAAAAAAAAGTTAGGGCCATTTAGTTTATTTATTCTTCTTGTCCAAAGCTTAGCATATACTATGTGCTCAATAAATATTTGTCAAGTCAATGAATACATCCCAAAAGGATAATCAAGATTGCAAGGGCTAAGAAGAAATGATCATGGTAGTCTGGGAGTGGTTAAGGCTGGTTACCCCATACCCATGTACAATACCAGTGGTAGTTGGTTTGAAAAGAGGTGGTATGACTGAGGCTCAGTTCCAAGTGACAAACAGTGACTCAGCAATGACTCAGCAGCCACTCTTCAAGAGCCAAGCAGTCTGCAGGGTTCAGAGAACAAAGCCTTCACTCTCAAGGACCCCAGTCTCATGAGTTATTGGCATATTTGTTTTGAGGAAAAATCTCCAAAATCTGCTGGTGCCAGGCTATGTGGCACTCAACAGACCAGAAGCCAGGACACTTGGCTCGCCAACCCTGGACTTCCCAGACTTCATTCACTGAGCTGATGTGCATACTTTGATACTGGAACTATCTGTCTAGCAAAGATGGGTGTGTCTTTTTTGATCATTAAACTATTTTCTTTATCAAGTAACTGGGAACTCTGAGACTGAGCCTCAATATTTCTGATTCCTTGAAAGCAGAGAGAAAAGGGTTATTCTAGAAGTAATCCAAATTTTCTTTATTTGGCTTTAAAAGTACAACAGGTACCTTCGGGGCTGATTTATTCCTTGCTCTGGGAGGATAACTTTGTGAGTTCTCTTGCCACACCAGTGTATGTTGGGTGCCTGTTCGCTCTTCCTGGGACAAACACTGGTGAAATAAACGAAGACAAGCACTGCAGCCTGGGTTATGTTTCTATTTAATAATATAAAAGGCTGTACATCTCCACTGAAAGTTTTTTTAAATGAAGAAATAGGCCAACATTGGCTTTTGGGAGCCTTCAAAATAGAAGAAGGAAAATTGGAGAAGGGTCTTCAAGTTGAAGAAAGGATTTCAGGATTGGGGCTTGATTTCCCGAAAACAAGGGCATGCCATTGAGTGACGTGTTTGTGAGTGTCCTTGCTTAGTATTATACATTCAGAAGTGGCTTTGCAGCTCACCTTAGGCACAGGAATCTTATCATCTGGGGTGCCAAGTTCTGTAAGGATTTCAGGATTGGGGCTTGATTTCCCGAAAACAAGGGCATGCCATTGAGTGACGTGTTCGTGAGTGTCCTTGCTTAGTATTATACATTCAGAAGTGGCTTTGCAGCTCACCTTAGGCACAGGAATCTTATCATCTGGGGTGCCAAGCTCTGCGGAATCTTATCATCTGGGGTGCCAAGTTCTGTGCCAGGCCTAATAGCCACCTCCATCTGCTACATCAACAGCTAGTGTCCCCCCAGCAAGAACATCCGAGATCTGAAACCCCCTTTGTGAGCCGAGTTTTCCTAGTGGCCTGGTGTATTAGTTAAGGTGATGCTAGCTGCTGTAACAGACACACCCTGAATTCTCAGTGCTTTACCACAATGACAGTTTATTTTCTGCTTCTCACAGTTCAGTGAGGACATTCCTGGTCAGGCAGCCTTCCAGGTGGGCATTCAGGGGTCCAGGCTCTTTCCAGCTTGTGGCTCTGCCTTCCTATAGTTCTTGGTGTCCTCTGCATTCAGCAGTGGGTGGGGAGAGATGCCATGGGAAAGACACACCCCTTCTTGCCTACTTTGGCTGATGGTGCCACCTGTCACTTCCAGGCACCTGCTGTAGCCGTGATGCTCACATGGCCCTACTGAGGTGTGGGGGAAGCTGGAAGGTGCAGCCCCGGTGAGCTCCCCAGCAACCACTCTACATGATGGGAGGGAGATACAAATATTCACCACACCTACAAACTCCTGGCATGGGGCAGGAAAATAGGGAAGGGGATGATTTCAGGAGGGTGTGTGGGGAAAAAGACCTTCTAAGAATTATCATTCTGGGAGTAGAGCTGCCCAGGTTTGGTCCGATTGAAGCAAAGCCTTTGAGACCCTAAGCAAAGGGAGACCTGGCCCCAGAGCTGGTTTGATTCATTCTTCCACTTGCCCATGTAACCCCAAGCAAGGGCTAGTCCTTAGGGGAGCAATGGTGTCTCCACTGGAGGGAATGCCCTCAGTCTTTCTCCTCCCACCTCAACCATCCACAGAGCATGAGAAGCTTCCACATACTATTTCCTGAGAATGAACCATGCAGGACTGGTGAGTGCACTATTGCATTTATTTAGCCAACAGACATTTTTCTAGCATCTTCCATGTCCTAGGTACTGTCACATAAAGGAAAGATGCTTTTTCTGGACCCCTGAGTTCTGGTACTAGGCACTTAATATGGCATTGGGCAACTCAATCTCTCCAAGCCTCTTTTCCCATCTGTACAATAAAGTTCTTCTTTAAATTCCCTCTAACTCAGTGGATTCTAACTGGAGGCAATTTTATCCCCTGGGACAGTTTTTGGTTGTCACAGCCAGAGGGAAGAAGAGGGTGCTATCGGCATTTAGTAAGCAGAGGCCAGATACGCTGCTAAATACCCTACAATGCACAGGGCAACGCCAACAACAAAGAATTACGCAACCCTAGATGTCAGTAGTGCTGAAGTTGAGAAACCTTGCTCTTAGCTCTAAAATTCCATGATTCTTGCCAAGCAGAGAAGAAGTCAGTCTAAATTTGGGATGCTGAAAATACTTGATTTCTGTAAGTTTGGTTAATGGCTCTTCTCCTAACAGAAAGATTCTGCACTAGACTTCCCTGAAGTTGTTGTAGGGGCCCGTGAGTGATAAATGTGGCACACTCACACAGCTGCTATGTTATGGGAGAAGCCACCTGTTCTCCCTAACGTCTAGCTTACGTCCCTCCTGATGCAGCAGTTCACTTTTCCTCGACCTGACTTGCAGAACTAAAGCAAGAACATGAAGACAGTGCTCGTGGGCCTGTGGTCGGCGGGAGCTGAACTTCTGTCTCCTGAGTCTTGGTGGAGGGTGGTTTGCATCCGTCCCCACTCTGTTCCTTTGGCCCCTGTGTCTGAGGCCATGTGCCTATGAGATGAGTCAAAGGAGTGCCCTGTGTCTATTCACGCCTCCGTTCATTCACTCGACACATACTGCACCCCTGCTACAGGCTTGACACCCGGGCCGGCAGCGTCCTTGTGCGCTGGCCTCAGAGTGGTGACAGAGGCAAGGTCCAGCACCACAGGAACCTCACGCTAGTTGGAGAGTCGGGTAATAAGTGGTCATGTGCAGTTTATTTCTGCAGCCAGGAACCCTCTGTCTACAGAAGTCAGTTCCTTTTGCCTTAACACCAGCTCAGGGACTCTTCACAGACATTCTCGGTGAGAGGTGGCAGGCCCACACTTTGGCCACAGAGAAATCTCTGGAGGGCCAGGGTCTCCGGCTCCTCCTCCCGGCCGCAGCTGTGCTGCTCCCAGCTCACCCAGCCCTGCCAGCCACTCTCTGCAGTCCGCCCTGCTGCGCATGGGGTCGGCCTTTCCATCCGGGCGATCTGCAGGGAAAGGGGCCCTGTGGGGTGGGGGGAGGCAGGGGTAAAAGAAAGTGCTGAGGCCTGGCCAATTCCTCCCAGGCTTGTAAAATTCCAGGGCTGTGTCCAAGCTCCCAAAATAGAAGCGGACGGAGAGCAAATTTCCTGGCTTTGGAGGGGCCCTGATGTGTTGAACGAGGCTGTTGGTTTGCAGAGTCCCGGAGGGGTGTGTGTGGGGTGGGTATAGAAGTGGTGGTGTGGTGATGGAGAGGGGCCGAGTGACCGGAGGTGACCGAGCCTCTGGGGAAAGGACAGCACCCGGGTGGTGACCACAGCCGCAGGAGCGGCAGGTATCCCACACCCCATCCTCAGCGGTCACTTCTTTCTATAGAAAGCCATATTTTGCTTTTTGTGGGCTTGGGAAGACAGCAAATGAGAATGTGGCATGGGCCGTGCAGGGCTGGTGTGACGTGGGTGGGTGTGGAAGTTGTGTGTCCTCCAGCAGCCGGCAAATGACAAGCATGCGCCTGGGTTAATGTCTCTGTTCCTAATGCAACAGCTTATTTATTCACTGTCCTCATTAAAAAGGCTTAGCTCCTCATCAGTGTGTTAAAAATTTATAGCTCAACAATTAGCCTTTTATACAGATATTTATTTTTACAATTTGTTAGGTTCAGTAAACAGGATTTTTTATGTCTTAATGGTCTCTCACAAAAATATCAAACACAGTTAAAATAAAAATAAGCATTAGATTAAAAAAACAAGACAGCAGTGCAGAATGAATTTGCCAGCGGTGGATGGACAGGACACTAACCTGATCCCTGGGCATCGACGAGCTCTCCAGACCCACTCTCGGATTTTGAAAATCACTTGTGTGAACTTGAGGCCCAGTGTTCCTCCCACAGTGCCTCAATGTCCTTCTGTGTTAGTTCATTCCATAAACGTGCTTTCAGTTGAAACATGCTAGAAGAATAGAAACAAAGCAGCCAAGCAAAAGCTCTGTGCTCAACCCTGCACTTAGGAAGTGCTCCCTGGTATTTAACTAGAAGTCCCTCTAGCAGTCTGTGACCTTACACTCAACTGAAATGCCCACCCTCAGTGGCTAAGGAGCAGCGGAGGCACCGATCCTCCCGGGCCGTGCTGGATGTTCCCTTCCCGCTTCCTTTTGCATGTGCGGATGCTTTGCCTGGCACGTTGCCTTGCACGGTGTCAGCTCACAGCTAATGTGCCGGCTGCTGGACTGGGCGTGCACACACGGGCTGCATGAGGGCCGCTGCAGCCTCCAGCAGGTGGACTGAGGGGCTTGGGGTTTCTCTGGGTCAAGCCATCAGCTCATGAGGAGAACCGAATCAGGCCTAGAGCATATTGTCCCTGGGTGAGATCTCTTCTCCTGTTGGAAACTAAGTGTCTTTGTCCCTTTTTGTTCCAACCCTCCTCCTCTTAAGATTAAATAGAACTTGCATTTCTTCCAGGTGGCTCATAAACATCCAAGGGCCGGGGGATGTGTGCCGGGCATTCTCACGAGACGACTGTATGAGTTGGGCGTCATCTCTATCCTGGTGTCTAGGAGGCTGAAGCGGAGAGAAGCTGAGTAGCTAGTCCCAGGTGGAGCACCTGGCCTGTGCTGCAGCGGAGCTCGCCCCTGGGCTGAGAGCAAAGCCCACGCTCTCTCCACCACTCCACGCCGCTCTCCTGCCCAAAGGTCTTTCCCCATCATCCTGAAGGGTCCTCCAGGCATCCAGGGGTGTCTGTAAGGGATCCCCTTCCCTGGTCAAGCCTCCAAACACCACAGTTCCTCGTCCACACAGTCAAGCTGTGCCTGGGTGGCTTGGCAGGCCCTCCACAAACAGAACCATTTTTGATACTAGTGACGTGAACATCATAGGTTCATATAATTATTATCGTTACCTTGGTCTTGATTTCCTCTTGCCAGACCTGATATCTAAACAGGAAAGACGAGGCTTCCTGTCTGGAGGTCAGTGGCTCTCAGAGGGCCTTGGCTCGGGGGGCTCCTCCCCGTACCCCTCGCCCCTCCTGGTGGTTTGCAAAGATTCCTGTTCCATCTTGAAGATGAGTAGGCAATACTAATAACACCAATAGCAGCCCCTGTGACAGGAAGGAAAGCCACCACAGGCCCAGCAGGCGGCCGACACTGCAGCCAGGAGGGGGGCCCTGTTCCAGAAATCCCTCCCTTGAATCTGGCGCAGGTCGCTCTGTGTCCAGGGGAGCAATGGCCTGACCCCAAGAGCATGGGCACCCCAGAAGGGGTGGGGAGGAGCGTCCTGCCACCTCATTGCATCCATCGGCACTGGTGCCTCATGTGGCAGCTGCCAGCTGGACGGTGGCTGAGTGTGGCGAGGCTCTGGGAAGGCCAGAGACCATCCCCATGAGCCCCACGCCATGCAGCTCTGACTCATCTTGTTTGTTCTCACTTTCAGAGCAGCTGTTACAGAAAAGACCGCCTGCAGGGCTCTGAGAGGCCGAGATGGGGAGAGCGGAGCTTCTTGGAAGGCCACAGCGTGGGCGGAGAGACCCTCGTGGGAACACCACAGAGCTGGACGCAAAGCCTGGGGCGCCAAGAGAAGCGAGATCCTCAGGCCTGGGCAGGAGGCGGACCTGGGCAGCACGCCCCAGCCCCCGGGGCACTCTGCATCCCTGACAGGCAGGGCCTGGCTCTGGCTCCAGGGGGCCCAGTCCTGGGGCTTCAGGGAAGGGTCTGGGTGGATTCCACTCTCTCCTGTGAGCACCCTTGGGTCGCCGGGCCTCCCTGCCTTCCCGGCTCCATGCTGGATGGGGCAAGCAGGGCAAGGAGGGCGGGAAGGAGAGTCCCTTATCCTTCCTGTCCCAGAGACTCATCTTAGAGAGATGGGGGAATATCTGTGACTGCTCCGAGAGGGGAAGGGACATGCACAGCGAGCTGCCCCTCTGACTCCCCCTCCCACTCCAGGAGGGGCCTGAACCCTTGTGCTGGGATGAATCCTGCAGCACTCAGTTCTCCCTCCAGAAGGCCCTGCAAAATGCTAATCCTGCAGCAGAGCTGTAAGGGACAGAGAGGGACGGATCAATACTCATGAGGCCTTCAGGAAACCTGGGGCTCCCTGCATCAAAGCCCATCCATGACTTTGCTCCAATGTTTCCCTTGCTCTGGCCACCAGCACGCTCATCCTTCAGGGCCCAGGCAGTGCAGCAGGCAGGAGGAGGGTCGTAGGGCTGGACCCCAACAATGACTGCAGATGGTCAGGGAAGAGAACTAAAGCTTCGGCCCCCTGGGCTCCGGTCACTTGGTAGATGGTCAGAGCTGTGTTACAGTGAGGCACTGGCTTCCCCCAGAGAGCAAGAAGACACTGCCAGGCCTTTTAAAGTCTGGGTCTAGAACCTCTGCCGTCTTCTTTTGTCAAGGCAGGTCCCAAAGCTGTCCAGAAGCAGGGGGAAGGGAGAAAGTGTCTACCTCTTGCTGGTGGAGTGGCATGTGTGGATAGCAACAGGGCAGCAGTTGGAGCCATCTTTGGAGACCTGCCTACCACGTGAGGGCCACGAGGCCTCTGTGTCTGCCCTTCCATGTGGGGAAGTTCAGCCCAGGAGCTGTGAGCCTCTCCTCTGAGGCTGCACACTTCTGGACCCTGTCAGTCCACAGCATCTGAGACACTGAAGACGCCTCCCTCCTGCCCAGGCCACGTGCTCTGGGCGATTTCCCAGGAGCGAGTGTGGCAAGTTCCCTTGATCCAAGCAGCTGCCAGCCCACTCCAGCTCCTCCAACAGACCCCCTTGCAGGCTGTGCTCAGTGGCTGAGATACGGGCCATCCTGCCCTGTGTCGAGGTTCAGAGGTGGAATCCAGACCAGTGGGTGAAAGTTCCACAGGGCAGACTTTACATCCATTTAAGAAGGAAGAATGAACTCTTCCATAATGGAGTAGGCTGACTTCTAAAGAGGGGTCCCTGTCCCCAGAAGTGTTCAAGCAGAAGCTGAATCATCCCTGATTTAAGAAGGAAGAATGAACTCTTCCATAATGGAGTAGGCTGACTTCTAAAGAGGGGTCCCCGTCCCCAGAAGTGTTCAAGCAGAAGCTGAATCATCCCTGCTTGAAGAACTAGAACAAATTCCCAAACTCACGGAGAAACTGGACACTAAACTCTCGGGATTCCTTGCTCCTTTAATCATCCTCTATTCTAACTGTCCAGACCCTCTTTGGTGACAATATTTTGCAAATCCCGGCAATCCTCATTTTGGAAGACAACCCCTAGTCGCTGTGTAACTCTGGTGAGAAATGGGCTGGCAGCTAGTATGCTGGTCCCAGTGGCTCTGAGTATTCTACTTTAATATGCCTGGTGCAATGTGTACACCGAGGGATGATCTTGATCTCGTGCAGAGCTATGAAGCCCTCACCCTGCTTGGCCCTTTGGCTGGGAAGGGGGTGGAAAGGACTCCAGTTCAGAGCTCTTCGTGAGGCAACTGACACCTGCTGCCGCTAGGTTGACATTTACCACTGTCCCCAGCCACAGGACTGGGCTCAGTCCTCCCAGTTCTCCAAGGAACCACTTTCTGGGGGTGGGCCCACAGGATTCATGACTTTTCTATCCACACTTTCTGTGGGATTCACATGCCACCTACTGAGGAGCAGCAGCTTGAGCGGCCAGGTCTGGAGGTCAATGGGTCTGACCCTTCACACTGTGCTGGGCTGGCTGACTCGGGGGTCTCTGGCTTCCTGCATTCTAATGATTGCACCGGCCTCTGCTCTCAGCTTGCTGCCAAGGCCATTGATCCTGCCCTTACAGCTCAGGGAGGAAAGGACTAGGGGGCTAGGCAAAGCCCTGATCTTGATCTCGTGCAGAGCTATGAAGCCCTCACCCTGCTTGGCCCTTTGGCTGGGAAGGGGGTGGAAAGGACTCCAGTTCAGAGCTCTTCGTGAGGCAACTGACACCTGCTGCCGCTAGGTTGACATTTACCACTGTCCCCAGCCACAGGACTGGGCTCAGTCCTCCCAGTTCCCCAAGGAACCACTTTCTGGGGGTGGGCCCACAGGATTCATGACTTTTCTATCCACACTTTCTGTGGGATTCACATGCCACCTAATGAGGAGCAGCAGCTTGAGCAGCCAGGTCTGGAGGTCAATGGGTCTGACCCTTCACACTGTGCTGGGCTGGCTGACTCGGGGGTCTCTGGCTTGCTGCATTCTAATGATTGCACCGGCCTCTGCTCTCAGCTTGCTGCCAAGGCCATTGACTCTGCCCTTACAGCTCAGGGAGGAAAGGACTAGGGGGCTAGGCAAAGCCGCCAAGAAAAGGGAAAGGAAAGTCTCCCTGAGGTTAGGGTCAAATGAGGGGACTTAATGTTTNCCAAGAAAAGGGAAAGGAAAGTCTCCCTGAGGTTAGGGTCAAATGAGGGGACTTAATGTTTAAAGGACGTAGGTTGAGCCCAATTAGCTTTAACCTTTTTCTTTCTGTTACCTCATAAATGGTTGTCTTTACTTTGGGTGGCATAGAACTCTTGACAGAAATAGCAAAGGTCCGAGGAAACGTGCCTTTATTGGACTTCGTAGCACATTCCTGAGTTCTTCCCCGCCTCCAGCTGTGCTGCCCAGACCCCCCGCAAGTCTGCAGGTGAGCACAGGCCAGGCTGCCGCGTGACTTTTCACAGGGAACGATGGTCCCTAGTTGTTCCCAAACCATCGAGGATTTCAACACAGGGTCCAATTCTGGGAGCTCACTTCCAGATGATCCAGATGATCTGTGGTGTATGTGTGTGTGGTGTGTGGTGCATGTGTGTTGGGCATGTGGGTGTGGTAGGTGTACACCGTGTGGTATGTGCAAGTATGTTTGTGGTATGTGTATGCTGTGTGGTGTGGTATGCGCATGTTTGTGTATTGTGTGGTGTGTGTGGTGTGTATGTGGTATGTGGTGTGGTGGTGGGTATATATTGTGTGTTTGGTGTGTATGTGGGGTGTGTGTATATGTGTGTGGTGTGTGGCATGTAAGTGTTATGTGGTGTGTGTTGTGGGTATACATTGTGTGTTGTGTGGTGTGTGTTTGGTGTGTATGTGGTGCATGCTGTGTGTGCTGTTTGTATGTGAGGTGTGTGTACATGTGGGGTGTGTGTGGGCCCCCCCAAATTGCATGGAGGAAATGCAGAAGGAATGCAGGTGGTGTGGTGGCGGGATGTGTTCCCCACCAGAGAGCTCCGTCTGTGAAAAGACTTCTGTGAGTTTTGTTTGTTGTGTTTGTTTTTGTGGACTTGAGCCTTGCGGGCCTTTTCTTCCGGGGCCAGGGCCTCCAGGGATGTGGTGCTGGTACCGCTCTTGAGGCGAGAGAGGGAGGGGAAAGGAGGTCCCTCTGAGCACCAGGACAAGCTCAGACCAGCTGGGCGGTAGCCAGTGTGAATTTCAGCGGCCAGTCTTGCAACCCTGTGTCACTTCTGATGTCAAGTGGCAGGGACATGCTAGATGCCTTTGAGTCGATTGATTTAGAAGGCTCCAGAAGTTTTTGGAGTGCTGGAAGAAGGCCAGGCCTTGAATTGAAGCTTTAGCGTCTTGGAGAGAATGGACCCATGGCGGGCTTGGTTGGAGCACTGGGGAGCCTCAGGCTGACGCCTACCGGGGCTCTGGTCCTGCAGCGCCATCTGGGGTCCACGAGGAGAACGGCTGCAGAGGCCTCCGAGGACGAGCTGGGGGTCTAGCAGCAGCCGCGCCCCCTCCTGTACTGACCCCAGAGACCGCCCAGATCCTTGGGAGATGCTAGGGGATCTGCTTCATGTTTCCTTCAGCAGACAGGACAAAGCCAGCCCAGAAAGCCTGGGCATCTGTTGGGATTGCCTTGCTGGGGATCCCAGAGTGACCGCAAGAGACCATTTCCCCGTTCCTGTGCCACTGTTTGTCAGAATACCTGTTCTACCAAGGGGTGACAGTCCTTTGAAGATCCCAGAATATTCAACTTTATAGGTGAGGAAACAGGCTCAGAGAGGCTCTGTAGGGGAGGAAAAACTTTCCCTCTACCTTTTGAGGGTCTGATCATCACGCTAGAGAACAAACTGAGTAGGCAGATTAACAGGAGGTAAGTATCCACCCTTACTACATGCACGGGGCATCACAGGAGGGAAAGGTGGACACCCAGTGACCCAATGAGACCTGGAAGCTATATACCCTCTTCAAGGGGGCGAGGGGAGGGTATGCAGGCAATTTAGGGGAGAGTAAATGATTTTTGGAAAAGATGAATGGGCCCTCAGAAGAACAGGTGATGACCTGTGACTACATCTATCTGGGCATGGTGTCCATCTCCAGTCTCCTTCCCTGGGATCCGTGTTAGTCCCCCCAATTTGTGAGATTCTTGGGGAGGCAACTCTTGACAGCTGAGTTCTGTTTGGAGGCTCCGTCTTCAGGCAGGCAAGGGGGGCTCAGAGAACGCTTCTGTCTATGTGTGCTGTCCCCAGGTGCCCTCAGCCGAGAGCAGTCAGCACGCCAAAGCAGCACATCTTGGGGTGGCATTTCCCGAGCTCCTTCAGTCTGGGGGCTCCCAGCCCAGTGCTCTGTGTGCTGCTGTCCTACAGCACGGGTGCACCCTTGGTGCACGGGTGATGGAGCTTCTGATCTGAAGGGTGAGAAAGCCAAGATGAGTGTGGAGCTGAATGCCACAGAAGGGACCTGCTGGCCCGAGGTGCAGGGCATGACACCAGATGGCACCCACCACGGCAGCACATCTCCTGCAAAAATTCCCAGACTGCAACCTGGGCCCGAGAGAAATGCTGCTGTGTAGAGCTGGGGACAGCTAAGCGGCTGCTTGTGATCTCCCTGGAACAAAGAGGGACCGGAAATTGCAATAAAGGTTACATCTAAATTTGGCACCAGCCCTCGTACGGCGGCATCTGGTCCACTTGTTGTCTGGTGCTGCTCATCACAAACCCCTCACTTGAGCCAGCAGCTGGCCCCTTGCAAGTCCTGCCTCCGGGCCTTTGCCTTCCTGGAGCACCTTCTTGGATGAGCTGAGAGTTCCCGCACCTGGCCAGGGCTCCTCGAGGGTGTGTTGGAAACACAGCACCCCAGCCCGGGCAGCTTAAATAGCAGACATTTACTGTCTCACAGTTCTGGAGGCTGGAAGTCGAGATCGGGTTGTTAGAGGGTTGGCTCCTGCTGAGGGCTGTGAGGAGCATTTGTCCGGGCCTCCCTCCTCAGTGTGCAGATGGCCATCTTTTTTTTTTTTTTTTTAAGAGAAATAGTATTTTAATGCAATCTTTCAAAAAAATCAAATGAATGTAATAAGTCCACGATCAATCAAATATGAAAAAAATTTTTTTCAGTTTTTTTT
>NW_007728346.1:238623-240169 GCF_000696425.1 Galeopterus variegatus
GTTTTGATTTGCATTTCCCGGATGCTGAGTGATGTTGAGCATTTTTTCATGTGTCTGTTGAGATGGCCATCTTCTACCTGTGTCTCTTCGCATGTGTTCTCTTTGTGAGCATGGCTGTCCCCATATGTCCCCTATTCATAAGGGCACCAGCCATATTGGATTAGGAGTCACCCTAATGACCTAATTTTAACTCAATTACCTTTCTAAAGACCCTATCTCCAAATAAGTCACATTCTGAGGCACTGGGGGTTAGGACTTCAACATATAAGTGGACGTGGGGACATGAGTCCACCCATAACACGAGGCTCTGGTCTGGCTAGCCACTGTGCATTTCCTTCTGCTAAATATAACCTGAAAGGAGTTCTGAAAGGAAATTCTGAAATGGAAGATGGCTTGGAAGCTCAGAGAACAGCAAGTAGACACAAACTAACATTTTTACAGTGCTTTACAGCTCATCAACTCTTGTGTGTATTTATTAATCGGTCCCTAACACTGGGAGAGAGAGCTCTCCCAAGAACCAGCACAGAACAAATGAGTGCACATGTGTGTACTTTAAATAGAGCAGATGTCACCATCATCATCATCATCCCCATTTTACAGATGAGAGAACTGAGGCTTGAAGAAGTTGGGCTGCCTGGAGTACAAGAAATAAATGGCAGAGCAGAACATGTGGTGCATGTGTCTCTGCTGCCGTGACTCCTGCAGGCAGCTCCTGCTTGTTGAACACGTACTTCGTGCCAGGCCTGACAACAACCCTGCAGAGAAGAAACTGAGACTGGGAGAGGTAACTTGGTCCAGCAGTAACGATCAGAGCTGGGCTTTGGACTCGGGTCCTCTGATTCCAAACCGCACGCTCTGTTGATTTCTTGACCCTTCCTTTCCTCGGGGTGTAGCTCACCCCAACCCCTATACATACAGGCAGATCTCCTCTAGCCCCCAGTTGGGGTAGGATGAGCACATCCCTTGCAGATAAACCAGGTCAAGTCTGGCTTTTTCTTGTGAGGTGCTGGCATCACACTTTGTCTTTGGCCATATTTGAGCCATTATCTAATGGGAGATCTGCAGTGTTTGAATTTTTAGGTGCACGTTGGGGAATCAGGTCTTCTGGCCTTCTTACCCCTCTCATGGGCTTAATATTCAGCCTCCCAGTGCCTGGAATTGTAATGTTTGTGCCTTCAAATACCCACATCAGTCCAGAAAAACTCTTGCAATAGTCTCCAGAGTCAGTTAAGGTGTCTGCAGGAACTTTAGTCTTTGAAGTTCAGGCTTAGGAGTTTGCCATTTTCCCATTGTGCTGCTGGGTGATAAATGTAGCTTTGCTTTCTGCTTCTTTTTCCTCTTCTTCTCTCTCTCTCTCTTCCCCCCCTCCCACCCCCAAGCTTGTTTTTTATGAAAAGAAATGGCAGTTGACAACATCCTTGAAGCTTTTTAGTGGGGCTCCACCTTAATGAGGTTTGCTGAAGTTCTGGATGGGAAGTGCTCCCCTCTGTAGGCTCAGATGGGGGGTTTTAAACTTGTGATGTTTGTGGCCTTTTTTCATTTGTTT
>NW_007728346.1:241233-242123 GCF_000696425.1 Galeopterus variegatus
CGATCATGAGAAATGAGCACTTCTTTCCATCACGGGTCTGTGTGGCTTCATTTTCCCAACTGAAACTTTAAACAAGGTGAAATCTCTCTCTCTCACACAAACACACACACATGCACACACACTATATTCTTTGAAAATTCTGATGAAAAAATTTCCTAAAAGCACACAAAACTGGGAGTCGGTTTAGCCACAAACAAATTTGCAGTGTGCTAAAAGGATGTGGGTTAGAGTCTAAATGCAAAACAGTTTAAGTGCTTGTCACTGCAACAAGGCTGTAGTCGGCTCTGTAAAGACTAGGAGTATTACCCTATTCGTACTTGGCTTCTATTTCCTCCAAGTTCAAAAGCACCCTTACAGCCTTGCCTGCAGACACAGCCATGGGTATGTGTGTGGAGGTTTATGAGCTCGTCTTCCCTTCCCCTCCTGCCCTCACCCCACGTCATTTGTCCCCCCAGATTCCCTGTGGGTTCATGTCCACTTTCCTACCCACCCCAATCAGGTTCCTGGGTCTGCAGCTCTCTCCTCCCAACTGGGTCTTCTTTCCATGATCACTTTGACATCCTCAAGGCTCAACCGTCTTAGAACAAAACTTCTCCCCACTGTATATCTCCCTCCTAAACACCCTGTGTCTTTTTTGCCCTTCGCAACCAAGTTCCTTGCTAGAGCAGTCTCCACTCTTTCATCTGGTAGGCATTCCCCAAGCAACTATCATACTGTTTCCTAACACTGATCCAAGTCATCAGCGACCTGTGCCACATAGCCAATGCCAATGGGGCATTTCTCAGGCCTTACCTTATGGGATTTCCATGCAGCACTTGACAATGACCATCCATCCATCCATGTATCCATCCATCCATCCATGTACCCAACCATCCATCCATGTACCCAAC
>NW_007728346.1:242719-254912 GCF_000696425.1 Galeopterus variegatus
CCATCCATCCATGTACCCAACCATCCACCCATGTACCACACGGTTATTTGATGTGTTTCTTATTCTGGGAGCCAGCCTCTTGGCTTCTGTGCTACTGCTCTCTCCTGGTCCAACACCCCATCCCTTTGGTGTTCCTCTACTCTCACCTTAAATCCCAGTGTTTTCCAGGCCTTTGTCCTGGACCCTCGGGTTTCTCACATACGTCCCCCTCCACTCTTGGCTTCAGCCTCTCCCTTTGTAGTGATGACCCCCACAGCTGTATCTCTAGTCTGGGCCTCTTTCCTGAGCTCTGGCTTCTCGAGGATGGGGGCCTTGGATTAGAAGTTGTCATTTTATCCGAAGCCCACTCTTCACTCTGTTCAGGGAATGGCTCCAGAATCCTGGGGTCGTCCTTGACTCCCCCCTCTCCTTTTGGTCAACTTCAGATCTCTCCCTTTTGGGCAGAACAGCTGGATTCCCTTAGCGCTCCTCCAAGCCTTCAGATGATGGGCCCAGAAGTCAGGGCTTCACCTAGTCCCACCTCCAACCCACCCCCAACCTGCCTGCTTCTCACTGACCCCCTCTGTACCCCTTTCACTTTGCAATACAAGCAGCAGTTCCTGTGTAGTGAGTGCCTGCTGTGTACCAGTCTCTGAGACAAGTGTCGTCTCACTGAGTCCTCACAGACCCAGTGAGCTTGGCACTAGTATTATCCCAGCTTTGCAGATGGGAGAACTGAGGTCCAGCGTGGTCTCCATGGACAGCCTCGGAGGCTCCCCAGCCTGTGCGGCTCCTGCACAGCCTTGGCTGTCCTGGGCGCCCCACTTCACAGCCCCGGAGCAGCTGCCACCCGACTCCTGTGCTGGCCCCGCTCCAGAGCCCAGCCCAGGTCAGAGTCCTGGGGTCCCTCTGCCCTGTCCCTTTCTGCCTGAATTCCTTAAAAAAAAAAAGAAAATTGAAACTAAATTCCTCTGTTCTCAGGTAGTATCTTTGCAACCCACCACCATCGTTGTAGCAGGGTCATTTCTTCAAAATACTAATCTGGTCATATCCCTTCCAGTGTAAAGCCCTTCAATAACATCTCTTTGTTCTTAGGACAGACTCCACACTCTGAGTCAGGAATCAATCCTGGTGGTTGTTCTAACCACCGCTCTTCCCACTCCCAGAGCAGTGCCACATGATGGAGAGGTCTGCGCTGCAGCCCTGCCCAAGTCCGGCCTTCTGCATCTCCCCCTTTCCTGATGTTACAAGTATTTTTTGTTTGTGTCAGACCAGCGCTGTGCTGGCCACCGAGAACACAGAGATGGAATAGACGAGCCAGCAGACAGAGAGCAGGGTCCCTGCAGAGTGTGGAGAGGGTTGGCCCTTACAGCCATTTTAATACAGTGTGACGAGTGTCACAATGAGGGTGCACCCTCTCCTGGGTTCCAAGCTGACTCCTGCGCTGTGACTGTGCACGCTGTGGTTCTGGATGCTTCTCCTCGGCACCCTCCCTCACCTGCCTCCACAGCCCGGGCCCTCAGGGGAGCGGCTCTCCTCCAGGATGCCTCCCAGGCACCCCCGCTGGAGGTTGGACGCATCTCAGAAACAGCCTTAGGGCCGGCCTGGTGGCGCACTGTGCTAGTGCGCCGCTTGGGAAGCGTGGCGGCGCTCCCGCCGAGGGTTCGGGTCCCACATGCAGACCGGTTCCCGCTCGCTGGCTGAGCGAGGCGCGGGGGCAGCGCCGAGGGTTGCGATCCCGTTGCCGGTCCCGGTCCGGTACGGGGGAGACACTGAGGGTTGTGATCCGTTGCCGGACACAGAAAAAGACAAAAAAAAAAAAAAAGAAACAGCCTTAGAAGCCAAGGTACTGGTTCTGAATTCTATCCTGAAAGCAATAAGGCCCCATTTAAACATTTTAAGCTGGAGGGCAACATGCCTGGGTATGTCATTGGGAAGGTTCCTCAGGCTGCTGTGTGGAGGGGGAGGAAGGCAGGTGCAGAATCCTGGGGCACTCTGCAGTCAGCAAAACACTCCAGCCTGGGTCCCACCCTGCAGATCCCTATTGGTCTGTGATATGACCTAGGCCATGGCGTGGCCATGGGATTTTCAAAACCTCCTCAGTTGATTCCACTTTCCAGCCACGACAGAAAACTACTGAGTCAGAACAATGAGCCTCAATTTGGGTTCACTCAGGTACCACCTGAAACAGTGCCCAGGGCCTGCACCAAGGGGTCCTGACTTCATTGGTTGGAGTGGGGCTGGGGATGGCAGGAAGCAGAGACAGGAATGCCACATGGTGACAGCCCACGTGGGGGTCCTGAGGCAGGACAGGAAGGCCAATGTGTGCCCTGCTCTCCCTGATTGGTCAAGGGGACAATGATGGCCTCTTGGGGCTGGGGTCAAATCTCCTGGCCTTTGCCCTAATCCTAAACCTGCTGCTGCTGGCTGCAGTCCTGGAAACTGAGAAACATGCAACTCCAGTCTCCCGTAAATGACCGTACCCCACGTGTGTTCCATTTTTAAGAAAAGCAGGTGCTGCTGTCTCCAGATGTCTGAAAGACCCAATGAACCTCTGAACGTGCTGCCCTGGGGGACTCCATCCCCCAGTGGGGGTGATGGGGCATGGGAAGCACTTTGAGCCCCCGCAAGGGAGGGATTGGACCAAAGCCATAGGATGCAGGGGCAGAAAGGGAACTTAGAGACCTTCTCTGTCACAACAGAGGGTAGGAGGATGGGTGAGGGGTGGGAAACTGAGGCCCAACGAGGCCAAAGGGCTCATATACAGGCAGTAGTTTTAACTACTACATCTCATCAGTTCTAAAACATATTTTTTCATATTTAACACTGAACAATCAAGATGCGGTAGACATTCGTTGTTTAAATGGCAGTGTTTTTATTTATTATTGGTACCCCAAATAAAAGAGCATCTTACAATCATGAACATCTTACATATGATGGCTATGACAGCATTATTTTGCTTTTATTTCTAGAACCAACTTGGAAATTCATTGAACAAGGTGGTCCATTGATCAAGTATGTTGTCATCTGGCTTCACTGAGATTAAAAAAGAAAAACCAGTCTGTCAACTGAACAATTCCTGTGTGAGCTGAGGCTGTGCTTATCCATTGCTGATGTCCTGAAATGTCAGGTCTGTCCTTGCCTTGGCAGGATCCTGAGGCCTGCTGTGGGGATGTGACTCTCCTGCTGCCAGGTCTCTGAGGACACGTGCTGCTCCTGCCACCACTGCGGGGGCTCACCTTGCTCTTGAGACCACAAGGGACTAGGGCTGGTTTGGGTGAGGACTCAGCTGGGCAGCTACTAGGCTTGTCCACGTTAACATCATGATAGCAGAAAATGTGGTGTGATCAAAGGAGCCAGGCAAAGGTCCTGTACATGTCCGCTAGGGATATTCTTTAGGGGACTGTTGTGTAAATGGGTGAAAGGTAGTCTCGGGGCCGGCCCGGTGGCGCACTGCTACAGTGCGCTGCTTGGGAGCATGGTGGCGCTCCCGCCGAGGGTTCGGATCCCACATACAGACTGGCCGCTCACTGGCTGAGCGAGGTGCGGCCGCAACACCGAGGGTTGCGATCCCGTTGCCGGTCCCGGTCCGGTACGGGCACGACACTGAGGGTTGCGATCCGTTGCCGGTCACGAAAAAGGACAAAAAGGAAAAAAAAAAAAAGAAAGGTAGTCCCTGTGTATTGGCCCCTAAATTATTGAAGCTCAAGCCTGCCAGCACCAAACTCAAGTTCTTATACATCCAATTGCTTTAAATAGAGCCCAAACATTTTTTGCCCATTTAGAGCCTGCTCGCTTTGCATAACCTGCAAAATGGTACCCAACATCCTCTCGCCATGCATAAGCAAACCCAGATCTACATGGCTGCTGCCCTTCGGAGCTCCCTGACCCAGAGACTCCCCACCATGCTGCTGAGCAACACCCCCTAGATGACATCTAGCCCCCTCCAATCCCCTCTCCCCTGGGGGCTTCCTCGCCCTTTCCCCGTCTGGGTGGTGGCCCTGCCAGAAGGCCTCCTGCTGTGAGAAGCTTCCCCTCCTATGAAATCTGTCCAGGTGCCTTCCCAATGAAGTTTGGTGAAAGCTCCTGCCATCTCATGGTCAGGTCTTGTACCTGCCCCAAATCCTCAAGCCCACCACAGCACGAGTGTGTAAATAAGCAGATAAACCTAATCTTGAACACCAGCCTACCAAGAGGTTTCCCTAGAGTCTGGGACGTGAGAGTTGAGGCTTAGCTAATGATGCCACTGAAACACCACTGTTTCTACTGAAATATGTAATATACGCAGCCTCATTCATCATACATGCAGAACATCCTAAAATCTAAAAAGTGTAGCATCAAACACATTTTGAATTACAGACCAGAGGTCTGAGCACGTTCGGCTCACCAGTTTTGCTGTTGCCTCTGTGGGGCTAAGTGCCAGCCCTGGACAGTCCCAAGGGGTCAGCTCAGCCACTAGCCTTGGGAGGAGGATACGCCTCCCCCCAGCTCTTCCCAGCACCAAACAGGGAGTGCCTGTGCACATCTCAGGAGGGGGGACGGAGCAGGAGAGCGAGTGACAGCAGCTAGGGTGGTTGTGCTTGTAGTGGCTGCTAAGCAATATGCAGGGTGAGGGGTCACCTCTCAGGTTATGCTCATAAAACCCTGTTATTAGTCCAAAGCTCAGAAGAGTTCATTGATTTGCCTAAAGTAACAAATCCAATCCGTGGTAGGATTGGGACTCAAAGCCGAGCCTATTGGTCTCCGGGAATGACAGGGTTTGACCATCTTGAGCATTTTGCAACATGGTCTCAGTTCTGATAAAAGGTTGGATGAAGGATGGCAGCAGCCCAGGTAGGAACTGTGCCTTCTCCCTCTGTCTCCCTCAAAGTTATGGGCTGGGGGACGGTGGGACAGGTCTCGGGGGACAGACTCCAAGGACACTGTTCATCCAGATGTCAGATTTGGGGTACTGACAACGAGATGGGAGTGTTAGAGCAGAGCTCTGCCTGCTCCCAGCCCAGTTCCACGGGTCCTCTGTCTCCTCCCGGGCTTCTTCTTGGCCACCTCGGGCCCCTTAGCTAAGGGCTTCTTCTGTATTCAAGTGAGAGGAATTCTGAAGTGACAGGGGACGGAACAGAATGCTGAGAGACCATGGGAAGATTCTAGTGCTTTTCCAATCCACACCCAAGCTCCCTTGTGTGCCATTATCAGAACAGTCAGGAACATCTCGTCCCTCACCCCATGCCCATAAGAAATGATCCTCCTTGTACAGTTTCCCACGGCTGCCATGGCAACGTGCCACAAACTGTGCGGCCAGAAGTCTGAGAACACGGTGTCAGCAATGCTGGTTCCTTCTGAGGACTGGGAGGGAGAGTCCGTGCCAGGCCTGCCCCCAGCTTGGGGGGTGGCTGGCCATCTTTGGAGTTCCTTGGCTTGTAGAAGCACCACTACAATCTCTGCCTTCATCTTTGTGACCTGCGTGCATGTCTGCCTCCAAATTTCCCCTTTTTATAAGGACACCAGTCACACTGGATTAAGGGCCCATCCTAGTCCAGTGTGACGTCGTCTTACCCGATTCCACTCACAATGACCCTATCTCCAAATAAGGTCACATTGTGAGGCGCTGGGGCTTAGGGCTTCAGCATTTAAATTCCCAGGGGACACAATTCAACCCATGACCCTCTGTAACCCACAAATCATTTTGTGTTCTATAATGGTCTTGTTTGTGTCAATTAGCCATCGCGCCTGGGAAAGTTCCTCCCGCCCCACATCTACAGTCCAGCTCAGGGTCTTCCGGGCTGTGGGGCTGACAGGCTTCCATGACGCCATGTCATGTCAGGACATGCTCTTCCGTCTCAGGCTGCAGATGTCCCGTATCTGGGCACGGGCAGCCTGCGGGGCACACAGGCTCCCTTCCTTGCAGGTCGGAGAGAAGGGCCCGGCCTGGCCCAAGTGCGTGGGTGGCTGTCCTCGCAGAGCCCCGGCGTGCTCCTCTTCAGTCTCCTTCCTGACTCACTTGTCCTTTCCCGACTGGTCTCGACTCCACAACTACAAATGTTTACTCTCATTTCTGCCTTTGCTTCACCCTTCAGAGTAGCTGCCTTCCACGGGCTTTCTGGTTCTTGTGCGTGGTTGCCTTGGCTACCTTGGGTGATGTCTCTAAGGTCTGGGCAAAGCCCGTATCCTCCTGCCCCTGCACCTCTCCTGTGGGGACACTCCCACACCATGGCCCAACCTCATGGAGGATTTGGAGGATGCAGACCCCCCTCATGGGCCTGGAGCAATTCTTAGAGAGAGCTCTGGATTATCTGAGGTTGGCACCACCTCGATCCCACCTCTTCCTCCCAAGGTCTCTTCTGCACAGAGAAGCAAAGCCAGGCCCCTTCCCTGAACTCCTTCCCTGTTGTCTGATTCCTGGCTAGAGTTTGCAAGTGACAGGTACTCAGGCGATTAGGGCAGAGGAAAGGCCATTATTCTTCAGAGGCAGTTGCAGACAGTCTTGTGGGGAGTTGAGATTCAGGATGGTTCCCTGGAGCTCGCTGGAGGTCATCCCTTTGATGCTGCAGAGAATTGTGTGGCTCCCCAGCAAGCTCTGCAACACCTTAAAGCCTGCTCCAAGCACAGGGTCCCTTGTATTTTGTTAGAGCAATGCTTCAGCCATGAGGAAAGAACCAGGATATCCCAGCAAGTGGGCAGCCTTTCTGGGTGAGCCACAGTGAGGTATACTTCGTGGAGAGAGAGAACCTCTTCTGCTCTTCTTTTTTTGGTCTCCACTGGTGCCTCTCCTTGTGTCGATGCAGTTGAGAGTCTGGCGTGCCATCTGCACAGTGGCTGTGACTGCTGCTATAGGGATTAGCCGCTTCTGTGGTAGTCATCAAAACTGCAGAGGCTTTGGAGGGCTAATCATGTGAAAATGGTGTTTTTGGTGTGCTCTTTACCTGTGTTCAGCTGCCCCCAGCTTCATGCCTCAGGGCCCTAGGGTGGTGGTGGCAGCTTGCCTAGCTGCAGCTGGGTTTGGCTTCCCCTGGCTCCATACTCCAGGACACCAGTAGGGCCCAGGGCAGTGGTGGCAGTTTGACTAGTTGTGGCTGGGTTTGGCTTCCCCTGGCTCCATGCCTCATTCTAAGATGTTGTTGCAGAGCAGTTGGGGGAAAGAAGAAGGGAAGGAGGAGGGGGAATAAGGTGGGAAGAGGGGGGAGGACAGGGAGCGTGACCGAGGCCCGTGGACCCCCTCATTCCAGCAGGGGAGACTAGGGAGCTTCTAGCAGTGGCTGAGTTGTCACAGGGCTAGAGGCAGATGTCAGGGGGGTAGGGCTGAGGCCCTCAGTCCCCCACTGCTCCTGCTCGGGACCCAGGGCACTTTCTGCGGTGGCTTGGTAGTTGTCACTGGGCTGGTTGTGGATGTTGAGGGTGTGTGGCTGAGGCCCTCGGCCCCCTACCATCCACACTCAGGGACCTGGGGTGCTTCCAGCAGCAGCTTGGTGGTAGTCCTTCTAGGTTTTATAGGTGTTCTTCAGTGAAGTGAGAGCTTTACTAGTTAATATCAAACTCTGTCTCTGGTCTGTGGGTATTTTGTTTTTTCTTTCAGTTCTGTATTGGATTATTCACTGTTCCCAACACTTAAACTCTGCACTGGAACTAATTTGTTTTCCTTTGCTCACTTCTAAAATGGGGGAACTTCCTGTGGGGACCAGCACTTGAGCTCTGTGGTTGAGCTGAATTGCTGCTTTGCTGCTGATTCCCTGGCAAAGGCTTTTTGTGCAACTCAGGGTTTAATGGTTGACTTTGTAGGTACTTCTGGGTCTCATGAGTTCTGGTACACCTGGGTTGTGTGGACACTCTGGTCTGGGCCTGAGTCTTTTCAGCAAACTGCACCCCCTACAGTTCTACATTCCTGACCAGACTCCTCTGAGTGGTCCTGTGCTGATTGGGGGACAGATCAGCTGTCCTTGCTGTGCCCCAGTGTTTCCCCTGGTGGGCCCATCTCCCCCACCACCCTCACTATAAACACTTCCCATGGAAAGTGCTGGTCATGTGCTGGTCCCTTGCGATGACTCACCAGCCTCTGAGTGGCTCCTTTTTTCTTTTTTCAGTTGTCTGTGGCTCCCCACTCCTATGTGGGTCCATGGGAACCCTGTCAATGGTCTTGCTGGCCTGGGGGCCACCATAGCCCTCTTCTCCCCTGCCGCCTCCAAGCAACTTCATATGAAGGGCACAGCTGCGGCTTTTGCCAGCTCTTGCTCCATGCACTCAGCAGCAGCCTTGAAGCAGCTGGGGCTCGAGATGGTGGGAGCGGTCTTTCCTTTCTCTCATCGTGGCTTCTCCTGCCTTCATGCACTCCGTAGGTTTCTTCTCCTCTTCCCCTGAGCTCTAGCGGCCCCAGCTTGGCTGTTGTTGCTTTTTGTAAATTGGTTGATTTGTGGGAGAGAGTGACACTGGGGACCATCTATTCTGCCATCTTTACTGGAAGGTAAAAAAATACTCTGTCTTGAGAGAGAGTTTTTACATGGATGTAGGTAGACATAGGTGTACATTCAGAATTTGTTCGTTTTATTATGTATGTGTTTCTTTTAAAAATAGCTTAGCGATTTTCTTCTTGGATGTCCAGAGGCATTGCCTAGACCTCCAAAGGGGGTCAGATCCACCCCAGGGACAAAGAATGGAGAGTCCAGACCAGGGGAACTGGAGGCAGACCCGTGGAACCAGGGAAAGTCAGATGGTCAACTTACATAGCACAGCTTCGCCTCTCTGCACCACTGCATGTTAATGTGCATTTATTTTACATTAGGAAGTGTGCTAATTGCTTCTACATACCTTAATTCTGTGGGAACATGACAACAACAGAAATGTGCCAAAGCCTGAAGCTGCATAGGGTTAAGCAGCACTCAGCTGGGTACACCTCGGTCTTCCGATTGCAAGCCTGGAGTCTTCTGTGGCTGCTTCTGCTTGAACTCCTGAGCAGGGTGGAGGCTGTGCCCTCTCTGGCCAGGGACACCTCATGCCAGCTTTTACTCCTTTGTTTGACACCTAAGCCTGAACATCTTCCTTAGAAGCACAGAGGGATTCCTAGTTCCCTCTCCAAAAAGGGTCTCTTGTTTTCACAGTGCACAGAAACCACTGGTGACTTATTTTTGCAAACCCCTCCAGGTCTGGCACTACCTGCAGCTTGGAAGGCTCTGGCTCTATAACACAGCTGCAGCTGGACAAAGCACTGGGATCTGATTAATGGCCAAGGTCACTGGAAAAACCACAAAGGTGGCCTCAAGTGTTAGGCCCTGAGGGATACTGGAACAGCAATCTAGGGTTGGCACAGCAGAGAAATGCCCTGGCGTGCACTCGGCAAAGCACCTGCTTCCTGCAGTGTGGCTGTGGCCAATGAGACATGATGTCATTGGATTTTATCACATCTCAGTGAGGCAACCTTCCTGGGGAGGAGACAGGAAAACAGGGGCCCGAGGAGGTGAACAGTCTAAGCTGGGAAAAGAAACTTGGTTTCTAGCCTGTTGGATCAGGTCCCTGAGTTTCAGGAATAAAGCCACCTTGTCAGACTTGCCTGGACTTTGGTGTCTGAGAAGACCACAGGAGCCTTAGTGAGTTCTTTCCATGAAATTTTCTGTAAAATAAAAATGTTTAATTTCATAAAAGTTCTATCTAAATGGAAGTTATTGTGGCCATCAAGAAATAAAATATTTAATGGCTAAGTAAAGCAGATTAAAAATTCCTTTAATCTTAAGAAAAATAGAATTGAGCAAAACATTATATATAACACATGAGGGTACTTCAAAAAGTTCATGGAAAGATTCATATTATCTTTTAATTCTATTTTCCATCAACTTATACATCATTCACATGTATATTCACGTACTGCATTGATTTTTTTTTCCTTTGTTTTATGTTTGTTTCTTCGTTCTATGTTGTTTGTTTTTGGTTTCAATCTAAAATTCTGGCTAATTCTTTCTATATTCTCTGTCTTCTGACAAGGCATGTGTTATTGTCTTAATTTTATCTAAGTATATATTTATTTTTATTTTTGTCTATTTTAAGTATTATTAATAAAATGTATGCATGGAGTTAAATATTGAGCAATGTTAAAGACTCCTAATAAAAGCTTACGGCCCTCTGTCCCCCTGCCCCACCTCTCCCCAGGCCTCCAGCATAGTCACTTGTGTTTTTCCTTTGGTGGGGATGCAGGGAAATACATTTGGATCAGAGGCATCCCTAACTAACACAAGGTATTTTGGGGAGAATGTCCCATCAGTTCCACACAAATTGGTCCACGACATGTCTTCTTTCTATTCCTTTAACCAAAAAAATCTACCTGCTTCTTAAAAATGTTTTTTAATTGAAGAATAATACCTTACAGAAAAGTAAATAAATTAATTGGTACATATAGTCACAAAGCATCACTTCACCCCGGTCAACAAATAGAACAAGGGCTGGCTGGTGGCTCACTCTGTAGAGTATGGTGCTGATGACACCAAGGTCAAGGGTTCAAGCTCCTGTGCCAGCCAGCTGCCAAAAAAACCCCCCAAAAAACAGTGGAGCCCAGCCTCTGGGAAGTGCCTCCAACCCTCCCCACCTTCCCCCTGAAGGTGATGTTACCCTGGTTATCACCACAGATGAGTTTGCTTTTCTTAAATTTCTAAAAATGGAACCACTTATGTAATCGTTATGCCTCAATTATTTGACTTAAAATTTTTGTGAGGTTCACTTGTGTTGCATGTAGCTGGCACTGGTTAATTGCCATTTCTGTAGACTTGTCAATTAGCACAACTTATTGATCCATTCAATGGTTGATGGACATGTGGATTGTTTCCAATGCTGACTACTCCAAATAGTGCTTCTGTAAACACTTTTGTATGTGTCTCTGGTGCACATGTGCGTGGATTTCTGGTGTGCATCTACCTATGAGTAGAACTGCAGTGTCACGGGATGTGTGTGGGTCCAACTTGAGTGCACTACAGCAAACTGCGTTTTAAAGCATACGTGGATTTCTGGTGTGCATCTACCTATGAGTAGAACTGCAGCGTCACGGGATGTGTGTGGGTCCAACTTGAGTGCACTACAGCAAACTGCGTTTTAAAGCATACCAGTTTACATCCTCACCGACAGCATGAGAGTTTCTATTGCTCCACGTGCTTGCCAGTACTTGGCACTGTCTGTAATCTTAATTTTCGCCGTTCTGCTGGGGTTTAGGAGTATTGCAAAGTGCTTCCAGTTTGCATTTCTCTGATGACTAAAGGAGGGTGAGTGACTTCATTTGCTTCTTGGACATTGGATATCCTTGTGTGGAATTCTTAAGTCTCTTGTTCATTTTTCTTTTCTGTTGCGTTCTTCTTGATTTGCAGTTCTTTTGTACTTCGGCTACGTGTCCTTTCCAGACTCATGGGTTACAGATATCTTCTTCCACGCTGCAGTTTGCATCTGCACTCATTGATGGTCTTTTCTGATGAACACAAGGTCTTAAGTTCAATGTAGTTGTCTCTCTCGATCTCCTTCTTCTCTTGGACTTTGGCCCTATTTACTGCCTTGTAGCTCTCCAGTGCCTTTACATAGAGCCTAAAAAATAGTTTCTTCAACTTTTCCAGATGTTCCCAATGGAAGAATTGGGCAGAACTCCTCAGGCAATCGGTATTAATTTACCTAGTTCTTTCTTCTGCATTTCCATACTTCTAAATGTATGAGTATGCTCAGAACGCTATTTCTTCATTTAATATTTCATATTGATTTCATATTGTGGTAGATGAGCATTTAACTATCTTATACTATTACTCCATAGCCTCTTATTCTCCCAATAAAGTTATTTCATGATTTAAAACCTTAAACCACATTAAAAATATTATTGGCTGCAGATTCAGGTGACTGAGAAGGAATTTTCAAAGTCAGTTGTATTGGGGGTGATGAGTGGAATTCTCTTTGAAGTTTTCAGCAGCCCCAAACAGTATTCTAAATTTTTCCAGAATAGTCTTAATTTCAAAGACAGAAAGCGCTAGCCTACTACTTTGGAGTGACCCCAAAGGCCCAGGCTATATGGAACTGACCAGTTTACTGCGGCTTGATTGAACCGCCATGCAGTGGCGTGCAGTGGCATGCAGTGGCGTGCAGTGATGGGCAGTGGCGTGCGGTGGCGGGCGGTGGCGGGCAGTAGCGTGCAGTGGCGTGCAGTGTTGGGCAGTGGCGTGCAGTGTTGGGCAGTGGCGTGCAGTGGCGTGCAGTGGCGTGCAGGCATGGC
>NW_007728346.1:255298-258285 GCF_000696425.1 Galeopterus variegatus
GCATTTTAGTAAGTTTGGGATCTTTGCCAGAAAGGAGAGGCTCTGGAATCCAGTGGCAAGTTGAATTCAGTAGTGGCTGTGGTGTAGATGTGAACAGATCCCCCACAAACTATGCAGAAATGGCAAAAGGTGATTTTTAAATGTTTTACTAGGAAAATTACCTTCTATTTATGTTTTCATCAAAGTTTACATTTTTTTTCTTCTGGTGGCTGGCTGGTGCAGGGATCGAACCCCAGACCTTGGTTTTACCAGCACCACCCTCTTATCCAGCTGAGCTAAGCAGCCAGCCCTGTTTGTGTTTTTTGGCAGGTGGCTGGTAGGTGGATCTGAACCCTTGACCTCGGTGTTACCAACACAGTGCTCTAAGTGAGCTCACCAAACAGCACCCTCCTGCATCCATTTTTTTAAGATAAGAGGATTAGAAAAGGCTCCGGGCTAGACCCCTTTCATATGTTGTTAGTCACAGGGCCGCATGACCTTTCAGTCAACGGACCACATACAGACACATATAGACAGACAGCGGGTGTACCATATAGCCTAGGTGAGTAGTAGGTTAGACCATCTAGGTTTGTGGAAGTACATCCTGTGTTGTTTGCACAACCATGAAATCGCCTAATGATGCATTTCTTGGAACGTGTCCCCTTCATTAAGTGAAGCATGACGGTTCCTGTGTTCCAACGTGCTGTTCTTCCAAATACACCTGCACTTGTCATTTTACATGTCCCAGATTTGGTTTGGAAAGCAGTCGTGGTGGTGGTCACCCAAACCAACGGGGTGTCCCCTGTAGCACTGCCCCCAACCCCTGCCTCCCAGCCAGAGCTAGGAACCTCCTTTCCTCAGGACTGCTGTTCTTACTAGAGGTTCTCACAGGAGACTTCCTCAGTGTCACAGCTGCCCCACTCCTGCAGTGGATGAGCAGGAGTGACAGGAGACTGGACTGAGACAAAACAGCCTTTCTACAGTTGTCTTGATCTGCGCTTGTAACTGGCAGCCGTCCTTCTGTTTCGTTTTGTAGCACAAGGCCCAAGAGAACCTCACTCACTGCAGATTCATGTGGATCCGTTGTTCTTTCTCACCTCTCCACCCCCGTTCTAGCCTGACTCCTGGCTGCCAGCCACTCCTCAGGAGATGCACGCCGTGCCGGCCATTTAAGANGCAGAGAGAGAGAGAGAGAGAGAGAGAGAGAGAGAGAGAGAGAGAGAGAGAGACTCATGTGCTCTCCTTTTAAGTCTCCCAGAACCACGCCCACAACCACCATTAAACCAACAGCTTAATCCCCTCTTCAAGACCCCACCTTTCAATTACGATAATAGGGTTTCCCACCCTCAAGAGTTACAGTGGGGATCAAGTTTTGGGGGGACATTCAACCCAAGGTAGTGTGTGTGTTGGAGGAGTTAGGATCGGGGGCACAGTGAGGGGAAGGGAGTGACATTTTGGAGTGCTGAGTCCCAGGCCTATGAGCACTGCTCAAACTGCAGAGGCTGACCTGGGCTGTGTTGGATTTGGAGGGGCCACATGTGGGGTAATTTTGGCACACCTTCCTCATTAAAATTTTCTCAATGCTTTTGCAGAAAAACATTTCTATATTAATAAACATGAAAGAAAAAGTAATAGAATGCAAAATACGCATAGATTTCTTTTAAGATAAAAAATTCAACTTCAAAGAAACCACGCTGCCTCCAGAAGGCTCTGCAGGATGTGCTCTCTCGTGGCCATCAGAGCAACACAGAAGTGCTGACATCTTTGGCCAATTTAAATTTCACAGCGATNGTCTTGATCTGCGCTTGTAACTGGCAGCCGTCCTTCTGTTTCGTTTTGTAGCACAAGGCCCAAGAGAACCTCACTCACTGCAGATTCATGTGGATCCGTTGTTCTTTCTCACCTCTCCACCCCCGTTCTAGCCTGACTCCTGGCTGCCAGCCACTCCTCAGGAGATGCACGCCGTGCCGGCCATTTAAGATGAAGTTCCGTGGGTGACTTAGAGCCTGCAGTCTCCTGCCTGCTTTGGCTCACCATTCAGTGCCTCTGTGGACAGCCCCTGCACTGGCCGCTGCCCTGCCCGCCCCCCAGGAGAGTCTAACAGCAGCAGACACTGATGCTAGGGAGGCTGGCCTTAGCAGTACACTCTGTTCACCCAGCGGTCATTTACTAAGCACGTATTGTGGGCCAGGCACCATACTAATGAACTAGACAAGGTCCCACCATCAGGGTCTCACATGTACATAAACACACTGGCGCAACACAATGTCACATACCAGCGACAGAAATCTGTGGGCCACAAGGAATGAGAGGTCGTGCTAGGCTAGGAAATTCACCAGACAGGCAGGGGTGGGGATGGGAAAAGGATTCCAGGGAGAGGAAGAAGCCTGGACAAGATGTGCAGGTGGCAAACTCTCGCGTGGTCCCAAAATCATATGTGATCTGTCATGGCCAGTGAGGGCAGGCCTCAGAAGACAGGGTCTTTCCTCACAGAGCTTACTGTCCAGAGGGGTGGGCAGCCAGACGGGCTCACAACTGTCAAAGGAGGCAGGAAGTAGTAGCTCTGGTTAAAAAAAAAATAGTGCTGAGAGTTTTCACCAAAGTGGCGGAGGACTTTGTGTTGGACGGATCCCAAGGGGTTTCAGGGGCTGGTGTTGCAGAGCATGTAGGATGGGTGGGCAGAGAAGGGAGAACATTCCAGAGGAAGAGACAGAATGGAGTGTGCCTGGTGTGCATGAGCACAGTGAGTGTGTGTGTGTGTGTGTGTGTGTGTGTGTGTGTGTTAGTCTGCTTCTGTTGCTTATAAGAAAATACCTGGAACTGGGTGATTTGTAAGAAAATGAATTTTATTGCTTACAGCTTCGGAGGCTGGAAAGTCCAAAGTCCAGGGAACACATCTGGTGAGGGTCTTCCTTGGTGGTGGATTTATAACAATGCAGGGGTCTCACATGGCAGAAAATGGCAGAGAGAGAGAGAGAGAGAGAGAGAGAGAGAGAGAGAGAGAGAGA
>NW_007728346.1:259259-285657 GCF_000696425.1 Galeopterus variegatus
GACCTGGGCTGTGTTGGATTTGGAGGGGCCACATGTGGGGTAATTTTGGCACACCTTCCTCGTTAAAATTTTCTCAATGCTTTTGCAGAAAAACATTTCTATATTAATAAACATGAAAGAAAAAGTATTTGAATGCAAAATACGCATAGATTTAAGATAAAAAATTCAACTTCAAAGAAACCACGCTGCCTCCAGAAGGCTCTGCAGGATGTGCTCTCTTGTGGCCATCAGAGCAACACAGAAGTGCTGACATCTTTGGCCAATTTAAATTTCACAGCGATTCTATGAGGTAGATATTGTTATGCCTACAGGTGAGAAAACTGAGGCTCAGCAAGGGGACAACGTGGTCAAGGGTACACAGTTAATCAGCAGCAGAGTCATAACTAATCCAGGACCTCCAGGCAAAGCCCATGTTCTTTCCACAGCAGCCTGAGTGGCTGATAAATGAAGCATGGTAGGAAATAAAGCTGCAGAGGTAGGTTGGTGTTAACTCATGGAAGGTCTTGAATGCCAGACTGAAATAAAGGTAGCACGCAAAAGAATGCTCACAGCCCACAAGCGTTAGACCTGAAGGAGATGGTGAGGACAGGAAGCACAATATGGCCGTAAGAGATGTAGTTATTCTCATCCCAGCTTCTTTGGGGCCACCTCCTCTCCCTAGGACCGAGTGTGACCTGCGCCCAACAGTGTCATTGTTTCTGCAGCAAAAGAAGGCACATGCCCCTTGTTTCGATGGTTTTCTACTTAGTGCTGTTTGGCAGAGCACAGAACACTCAGAATCATTGACCAGCCGATTCTTGAACTGAATGCTAGAGAAAGCGCGTTAGCCAACTGTGACTTCTCCTGGGGTGTCGTTCCCACGACTAGAATACACCCCACAGTCAGTGCGACAGGAGAGGACAGTACTATTGCGTCTGAAAGGAAATCAGTGGAGAGCGGGAACCTCTAGGGGCAGGTGCAATTTTTGAGATCTATTATTTTCCATTTGAAGGTCAGTGGGACAAAACATTGTGCTGGTATGAAAATCAAGAGATTTATGTTGGTTTCACAGCAGGGGGTGTCGTTCCCACGACTAGAATACACCCCACAGTCAGTGCGACAGGAGAGGACAGTACTATTGGGTCTGAAAGGAAACCAGTGGAGAGCGGGAACCTCTAGGGGCAGGTGCAATTTTTGAGATCTATTGTTTTCCATTTGAAGGTCAGTGGGACAAAACATTGTGCTGGTATGAAAATCAAGAGATTTATGTTGGTTTCACAGCAGGGAAAAAAAAAAACTGTGGGAAGGACTCCAAAATGGTAACTTGGTACAAATACAAAGTGAAGAGTTATTTGAGGCTTGAGAAAAGTTGAAAACTGCTCCTTTGACTAGGAGATGGTTGCTACAGTTTGCAACTCAATGTTATTACCTTTCTTCTTTTCTTTTTCTTTCTTTAGTATCTGTTCAGAGAGTTTATTAAGAAACCAGCCAACATCCTGGAGATCCTCGGGCCACCTCAAGTACTGCCATTTCTGTACGAACCCTCTGATGGACTGATGCTTCATCAACTGGTACTGGGACAGGGACCCGACCACCACCATGATGAGGACACTGCTGAGGTCAGATAAGCACCTGCTCTGAGCGTAACTGAAGGCTTCAAGGCACCACCCATCTCTAAGGAAGTGTCTGCTCACAAGACAAACAATCTTTCTGCTGCTCCAGACAGCATCCTGGATGTTGGCGATGTGGTTTTCCCCTGGGACAAAATCTCTTTCTTCAAAGCACAGATTAAATCTGTTTTGCTCACTGTACTGAGTATCCAGGTGTTTGAGCAAAGCATTCTGTACCCATTCGAAGTCTTTGCTACTGAAGCACAAATAGGCATCATATTTGTATGCATCAGGTTCTGTTCTTTGGGAATGGTCCTTGAACACCAGTCTCTGTGCTGTCTTATAACAGATGAAACAAAAGCCCCGGAACTTCGTGACTATAAGGACAGTCATGAAGAACAGAGTCAAAGTGACAGTGAATAAGATGAAAAGGGCAAACCTTAGGGACTTTAAGACTTCCTCTTCATCACAACCCTCTGTGGAAATAGAGTAGAGGGAAGCTCCAAAGAACGAGTTAGGGTACGTGCAGTATATGTCTGCAGGAGACCCAAATATGGTGACACTGGTTTGATTGAGCCAATTGATAAAACTGGTAAGTTCACACGCACAAACGAACTTGTTATGAGTTATGTCCAAGACACTAAGTGATGCAAATAACTTAGGATCAGGAGATAGGAGCTGGTTTCTGGATACATCCAGGATTTCTAAATTAGCAGGTAAATCGCCAGGAGAAAGAACTGTCAACCTGTTGGAGTTGAGGCTAAGTCCCCTTAATGCAGTCAGATCACTAAACACTCCAGGTGGAAGGAAATTAAGGTAGTTATTATTCAAATACAGAACTTGGAGATGGGAAAGCCCCTTAAAAACATCCCAACAGAGCCCTGCTTCCCAGGCAAGTTGCAACATATTTTCTCCAAGGAAAAGTTGTTCCAAGCTGAGATTCTCTGGAAGGGTATGACTTTGATTTCGACTACAGGAGGAAAAGCGATTTTGATTTAAAATAAGAATCTGGAGATGAGGAACCTGGAGAAGGAAGTAGAGATCATCCAGTTTCTCTAGCTTGTTCTCTGATAACTGGATGAAGTTGGCTGTAAGGCTGATGTTTGGCAAAATCACCAGTTTATTGCCACCCAAGAAGATATTAGGTATGCTTGGAATAAAATAAATGGTTTTAAGAGCATTGTCCCGGAGATCCAAGGTATTTAATTTTTCCAGGAATTTGAATGTTTGGTCCTGAATTATCCCAATGTGATTCTTTCGAAGATCAACGTAGGCTATGTTAGGTAGTCCATAGAAATTGGAATTATAAAGTTCCCCCAGAAGATTATATGACATATTGAGAATTTGGAGGTTGCTGAGTCCATAAAATGCTTCGTTTGCGATCTTGTTTATCTTGTTGTGGGCGAGGTTCAGAACATTCAAGTCCTTGAGTGTCTCAAAGAGCCGGGAGCTCAGGGAGAAGATAAACCCATGAGAAAGATCCAGGCGTGTCACTGAGCTTCTGGCCAGGCCAGCAAATGTGTTCTGGTCAGGATCTTTGATGTTATGGAAGCCAAATCCAGAACCCATGATGTGGTGGGCAAGAACCAGAGAGAAAGTCTGGCTTCCACTGATGGCATTGCTAAAGTTTCCTGCGATGTCCACTGTCCAGCCGTTGCCAGAAACATCTAGGGTTTCCAGCACCATGTTTCTGAATGGGTTCATACATTTCTGCCAGTCCACGGGGACTTTGCTGTACAGGTTGTTATGTGCGAGGCTAAAAAAGGAGAGCGTTTTCCCTTGGAGGGGCTTGAGATCGCTCTCACATACAGTGAATATTTGGTTGAGGGAAAGATCTATGGATTTTAAGGAATTCAATTCCTGAAATGAAAGATGAAGGTAAAGGCTACCAATCTGATTTATGGATAGATCCAAGCGAGTTAAAGACTTTAAATTTCTGAAATAGCCGTCTTTTAATACAGCATCTGAGAGACCACAGGAAAACAGTCTAAGTTCAAACAGATGGGACAGTCCCTGAAAAGCATCTGGATGTAAGAAGTCTATTTGACTTTTGCCCAGGTCCAAGATTCTAAGATTGGGCAGGTTTCTGAAGGCCTCTCTGTCAATAGTCAAGGGGGTAAACTGGGTCCCGAGCTCCAGCAGCTGTAGCTGCTCCAGGAATGGGAATGATGTCGCAGTGATCGTCCTGATATAGTTGAAGCTTAGCAGGAGGCTGTCGGTGGTGTTGAGGATCTGGGGGACCTGGGTGAGGTTGCAGAAGCGATATAAGGCTATCCGACCATCCAAGGAGCAGGAGGAAATTCCAAACACAGGACTGGCCATGAGCACCACTCCCATGAGAAGGTCAAGGTGATCTCCCATGATCCTATGGAGAAGGAGAATGAAAACACAGGCTTCTAAGCTCGAGGCGCTGCGCATGGGGCCTCAGGACGTGGGGGCTCCCTCTGTGATGTGCCCGCTCCCTCAGACCCCTCTGTTCCTCTGGTTCCATGACTGTGGCTGTTGGCAGACACTGCCTGGTGTAGACAAACCTGCTCTTGCTCTATCAAACACTTGTGTTGCACTTTCTACATACTAGGCACTATTCTAGCTACTTTAAAATATTTTACTCAATCTTTATAATAACTCTGTTTGTTTGTTCATTCATTCTTTCAAGATTTGCTGGGGGAGGTTGGAGCAAACAGCAGGAAGCAACACATTTTTGCTTCGTTTCAGCCAGAGACCTGATTCCTAGCCCACAAAGGCTCAGCTGATGAGTGGAAAATAAATCTACAGCCTCCTGCAATCTGCTTAGGCTACTGTTCCATCTCTATGAATACAGCCTTACTCCATATACAGTACCTCTCACCATGTAGAAATTGGGTACATTATGTCATCTCCTCAAAGAGTCAGATTTGATCAGTTTAATAATAACGTATTAAGCACCTCCTGCATGCCTGGCATTTGTGTTGAATACAGCCTTACTCCATATACAGTACCTCTCACCATGTAGAAATTGGGTACATTATGTCGTCTCCTCAAAGAGTCAGATTTGATCAGTTTAATAATAACATATTAAGCACCTCCTGCATGCCTGGCATTTGTGTGCGTGTGTGCGTGTGCGTGTGTGTGTGTGTGCGTGTGTGTGTGCAGCAGTCCACTTAAGTCCAGTGGGGAGCTCCCCCTCTGTCTGGGTCAAGTGTTTGCTTCACATGTGCAGCAGCAGAAGGTGCTCCCGACGTGTATGGTTCGTGTCCCAAGCATTGTGCCAGGTGCAGTGAGCACATGAGAGAGCACACGGGGACCCCTCAGAGACCCCCAGTGTGCACCTGCACAGCTCCCACCTCCACTGTAACCAATGGCCTTGTCGGCAGGTAAGGAAAGCACTTCATGGCTCAGAAGGCAGGAGAATGAAGGGAAAGAAAAAGGAAGAAACAGGAAGAACACAATGGCTGGTAAAGAGCACTGATCCGTGAGCACCATCAGTGGTGAGTTTCAACATCAGAATAGATATGCCTGGAGCAGTCATGGTGGGGACCGATGGCCAGCTCTGATGAGGTTTGGCTTCGTGTCAGGGCTAATTTGTGGTGAGGTTTGCCCAGAACCCACGAGGCTAAGGCACACAAGATACAGCAGGTCAGAAGTAGGCATCGATTCCTGAGTTAACTCCAAGTATCAAAACCAGGCATTTAATAATCATTAGGAAAAACTTGGTGAGAATGTTTATCATCACTCAATTTCCTCGCCATCTCAGCTAGAGGCACAGGGTAACAACAGCAGAGTCGCCCTCATTCTCTTATACCCCACCCCACCTCCAGTCCATCGGCAGTTCCTGCAGGTCCCACCTCCCCAACCTGGCCACGACTCCATTCCAAGCGGCTGCCATCTCTTGTCGGGGCTAGACCGGGAATCCTCACTGGCCTCTCTTATTTCCAGTCTTGCTCTCCACCCTCCAAACAGCAGCCAGAGTGTTCTTTTAAAAACATCATTAGGTTGACATCATTCCTCTCTGCACAGGCCCTTCCTTTCCTCACCGTTACACTTGGAATAAAATCCTGCAAGGACTTATGTGACCTGGCTCTTGCATGTCTCTTCAACACCATCTTGAGACACTGTCTCAGTCCATTTCTGTTGCTTATAACAGAAACTGGATGATATATATAAAGAAAAACCAAATTTATTGCTTACAGTTTCTGAGGTTGGGAAGTCCAAAGCCCATCTGGTTGTGGCAACAGTGACCCATGGGTCTCACATTGCAAGATGGTGGAAGCAGAGAGAGCACAGAGGGACAGTTCCTCATGCATTGTCCTTTTAAAGTCCGCAGAACCATGCTTCTAACAACCATTTTTAATCCATTCACTACTGCACAGTCCTACAATCTAATCACCTCTTCAAGGCTCCACCTTTCAATTACCATAACAGGATTTCCCAACCTCTTAACAGTCACAGTGGGGCCAAGTTTCTAATACATAAAACTTGGGGACACAATTCAAGCTTCAGTGAGTTTTGGGGGGACATAATTCAATCCACTACAGCCATTTTCCTCCACAATAACTTATTCAACTAATATTTGCTGAGTGCCTAATCTGTGTTTGGCACAGTTTTAGGACCTGGAGGTGCAGCAGTGAACAAAATAGACCAAGTCTGCACTCATGGAGCTTACATTCTGGTGGAGGGAAGAGGTGGCAGAAAACAAAGGAAGAAACAGGTAATGTCAGGTACAGGTGAATGCTGTGGGAGAACATAAAGCAGGAAAAAGGGGACTGGAGTGCCAGGACTGGGGCAGCGGCTGACTGTATCAGTCTGTTTCTGCAGCTTATAACAAAATACCTGGAACTGGGTAATTTGTAAGGAAACAAAATCTGTTGCTTATAGTTTCACGGGCTGGGAAGTCCAAAGTCCAGGGAACACATCTGGTGAGGGTCTTCTCGGTTTTACAATGTAGGGGTCTCACATGGCAGGAAATGGTGGAGCAGAGAGAGAGAGAGAGACAGAGAGAGAGAGAGAGCTCCTCGTGTGCTCTCCTTTTAAAGCCTGCAGAACCATGGCCACGACCACCATTAAAACCATCAACTTAATCACCTCTTCGAGGCCCCACCTTTCAATTACCATAATAGGATTTCCCACCCTCAACAGGTACAGTGGGGATTAAGCTTCTAATATATGGACTTTGGGGGACACAATTCAATCCACAGCACTGATGTTTATAGGGAGTGGTAAGAAAGGGCTCTCTGATGTGATAATATTTGATCAGAGACCTGAAGGAAGTAAGGAAAAAATATGGAGAGGCCCAATATTCAAGGTGGAGAGAGGGGCCAGCACCAAGGGACTAGGGTGGTAGTTCCAGCCATATGGGGTCACATCTGCCATTCCAAGCTCATTCCGGCCTCAGGGCCTTGGCACATGCTGCTTCCACTGTACGAGCCCTCTTCTCTCTGCTCTTCACATGGCCGATTTCATGTCAGCATTTCCTCCGAGAGCCTTCGTCTGCACTCAGTATTTGAAGTAACTCCCCTGCCCTGTTACTCTCTCAGAACCCACCTTATTTATTTCCATCAAAGCAATTACCACAAGTCCTATCTTGCCTATTGTTTACTTGTTTATGGTCTATCTTCCTACTAGACTGTGTTCCCCATAAGTTCAGCGGGCATTTAGAAGGATGCACAGTGTTCACACACACACGCACGCACGCACGCACGCACACGCACGCATGCACACACACACACACACACAAGAATGAGAAGAAAAGAGAGAAAAAGTATGTTGAATGAAGAACACTGCCATCAATGGAAAGGCAAAGGCATCGGATTTGTCAGAGGACTTCTGTCTTTTGTAAGGAAGAAAATTGCATTCAATCTATAAAACTTTCTATGTAAAGCAGTGGGTCCTGATGGGGACAGTTGCCCCCTAGGTAGGCAAATTTTGTAAATTTGTAGGCATGTGTTTTGGTTGCCATGAGGATGGGGTGGGCACACCCCCAGTAAGCAGGGATGCTTATGTACATGACAGCCCTGTCCCATGCAGAATCAGCCAGCATCCACACAGCTGTAGGATGTCCTGCCAGACACCCCTGAGTGTGAACAACCTGCTCAAACTTACCTCAGACCCCAAATCTGTGTTACATGTCCACAAAGTATTTTTGAACTGTTTCAACATACACTGAATCCCCCAGGAATGCAACCACCTTGTCAGTCTAACAAAGATCGTACCTTGTTCAGTTTAGGACTTTACAAAGTTTTTCACCATTGCAGAAAATCATTTCATGATGGCCAACACCTCCGTGGAGAATCACAAACCACACTGTACCCTTCTATGTAACCTTCATGCAGACTGCATTTATGTGTGAGCAAATTTACTTTGCCCTCATTTCAAAATGTCAAATGTAATAAAGTTTAAGAAGTGTCAGTCAAATATTATCTTACTTCTCAAATCCAAACTTCTCGAGTGTCTGACTAACTCGTTTTGTCTTCTGGTGTAGTTGTGCCCAAATATTCACACATCAAAACACCCATCAACTCATTCTAAATTACTTTCCCTTTTATTTCTTTGTAATATGCCAGTTAGGGCATCATATTGACTTTTTTAAAATTATGTGTGTAGGTAGATTATGTTATTTCTATGAATTTCATTTCAAAACAGTACACGGGTTATTTCAAATATTTGTTATAAAAAGGAGACGGGGTGCGGCAGTGCTGCAGCCCAGAGACATGAAGCTTCCAGCTCTTTCCTATCGCATTCATTACAGGCACCCTGATGACTAAACCAGGAGTTCTTTGGATCCTATTTATTCTTTCTGCTACTTATTTTGTGGTTTTTTTTCTTTTGCGGGTGATCAGACTGGGTAATGAAAACGAAGCAGGGACTTACTTTCTCAGTGAATTTTTTGTGGCTTCAGAAGGGCCGCTGAGCTCCTGACCTTGTATCTGTAGATGACATACACATGGGTGTGGAGGCCACATTTTGGAAAATGGGATAAAAACTCCAAATGATCTCAACAGAATTACTGAAAGAAAATAGAAACCAATCAGGGCAGATGAGGGTGCCACAGTTCAGAAGAGACCCCAAAGGCCACACTGTGTCTCCTACCTTGAAGGTTTGGGACAGACCCCCTCAGGTGTCCTGGGAGAGGCTCTCATCTGTCCTTGCCATCTTCAATTATGTATTAATCATTTACGTCTTGCATATTTCCCCAAAGCATCTGATAATATCAAATACAAATCCTGATTGATAAAGCAAACCTATAAAGGAGATGATGTCTATAAAGAGAGATGATGTCACAAGGAACGAGATGAGAGTCTTTTAGGGCAAAGGGCCCTAACTCCAGCGCCGAGCTTCCTGGCATGAAAATTGCAGGCTGTGGTTCTAGAAGTCGGGACAGCCCCGGGGGCGCAGATAAAGGCATATGGTGGGACGTAGACCCTTACTCAGCAGTACCCGGGGTGAAGATTCCGAAGATGCACTTCAGAAGAGGCGAGAATGGGGGACTCAGCCGCCCAGCCCCCGGCTCCTCTGCTCACCCATCCTGCCATGTGACCCATAGAGATCTGCTTCAGAGATAAAAATACAGTTATTTCATGCCTTTCTGTACTTCGTAAGAAAGTAGGTCTGCATGGTATCTTTGTAATACGACAGAAGCCCAAATCATTTTCTTTAATGTCTATTTGTTCAGCTGCCCTTATCCACCCTACTTTTATCTTAGCTTTCCTATTATGGACTTGAAAGTTCCGTATTTTAGAACGTATTTTGCTTGGGGCTGTTTGTTGCTCTTATTACCACAAATTCAAGGTCAAGCCACCCAGTTCAGTGCATGCATTTGGGGGCCAGCACTGAATCGTCCATAAAAAGACAGAAATGAAACTTAAAAATTTAATTCTGCCATTCTGAGCTGGTGTTCTCACTCTCTTGTCTCTGCAGGGATTTCTCTGTCTGGTTACATAAAATGAAAATTCATTCTGATGTTTGGATTAAACAGCAGCTGCAAAACTGTCAGCAACTTGGGGGCCAAGTTAGTTTTCTTCCTGCAAATAATGTAGTTCAATATCGGAACATATTTATCTTACAGTCACTTAAACTTATTTGTGAAATCAAAGTTTCCATTCTCTTTCCATTCAGCACCTTGTGCTGACAATCCAGTGGGGGAAGGACCATCCAAGCACAGTTCCTGGAATGGCAGTCAGTAGCTAAAATGGGTTGGGGTAAATATTGAATGCACACTGATACAGGGCAAATCGAATCTAATGATGAGAAACAGGCAGTGCAGTTGCTCAAAACCTGGTCAAGCCTCAGAAAGACGACAGTCCAAGAGAGGGGCCCCTGCAGCAAGAGAGAGAGCAGGTGGAGATCAGCCGGCATCTGGCGTTGCTCTAAGGGGAATCCAGGAGAGAAGACCTGGTGACCTGAAACCCAAAGCCCCCAGATGTGTTGAGGCCGGGAGGGAGCAGGAGTGAGGTGGCGCAGGGCCCAGAAGCAGCCTGCGAGCCCACTGGCGGAGTGCGCCCTCGTGTGGCTGTCAAGAGTCCAGTTCTCCAGCAGCTGACAGAGGGAGAAACAGGAGGGACCAGGTCTGACACTCCCCAGGGGCAGTGTACACCTCAGTCATTATTAACAAGATGATTAAAAAGGAACGTGTAAAACCACTTCCATGGTCAGTTCTTCTGTCAGGGGACATATACGTTCCTTTTTTAAAGTCACTGCACTATGCAAAATCAGTGAAACCACAGACCTTGTGGGAAAAATGGGGCTGGGCAAAAACTTCATCAGTGGCACATAAAGGAAGGATAGGATAGGAACCTAATAAAAATGGCAGCACAGTTTTAGCCAAGTTAAATGGTTACGAAATATATAAATACTACAATAAACGTGGCACTTCACTTTGAAAAAGACCTGAAGTTTGCCTGTGGCAGTGAGCGCCAGAAGCGCTGCAGCTTGTGAGTCATGTGAGCTGCTGGGGGCAGCAGGGCGACTGGAGGGAAAACTGACACCTGATGTGGATGCGCGTGGCTCGGACACACGTGGAGAACTGAGGTAGTGGACAGATACTGGGGTGTATTTTGTGTATTCTTATGTGACTTGGCTCAGCTGCGTGCAGTTTTCTGACTTTACACGTAAGAAACTGTACATTAATAGTGTCCTCTAATACATCAATCTTGTTAGGAACAAATTCACATTTCAAGACAAGCATTATAGCAGAACTGACTGTACTATAATTCAAGGCTAAACAAGTTGAGAAGAAAAGATGCAGGTTCTATATACGCAGGATCTTCGAAAAGTTCATGGAAGGATTTGTATTATCTTTCAATTCTATTTTTCCACAAAGTTTTTGAAGTGCTTTCATATGATTCTACCCCCTGCACCTGCATGGTGGAGTTTGGAGAAGCCGTGGGAATAGCCTGGGAACCAGCCCTGGGACCATGTGACGCGAGCCCTGAGAGGCTCAGGGACTTGGGCAGATCACATTGCTTCTCGCAGCCTCAGTCCTCTCATGTTCCATTGAGAGACTTCTCAGCCCTGGCTCCACATTAGAATCACCTGAGGGGTCCTGAGACCCATGAAGCCTGGGCTTTCTTTCCACAGACCGATTAAATGAGACTGTCTTAGGGGCAGGGCTTTCAGGAATTTGTACTCTTAGCAAGTGTATGAATTTTATGTACACTCAAATTTGAGAATAACTGGTGTAAACCAATGATTCCCAAATTTGGCCACCCCTTGGAATCACTGGGGGACTTTTTAAAAAACTTTTTAAAAAACTACAGGTGTTTGGGTCCCACCTGAGAAAGGCTGACTTAGTTGGTCTGGGGTGTGGCTTGGGCATCAGAGTTATTAAATCTCTGCAGGTGATTCCAGTTGCAGGCAGTCTGATCACCTGCTCCTCCTGGTGCAACCCTGATTGCACCTTAGAACAACCTGGGATGCTTAAAAACACGACTGACTCAAAAAATTAAACACAGGATTACCAACATGACCCAGCAAGTCCACTTCTGGGAGTACACCCGAGAGAGCTGAAGGTAGAAACTCAAACAGGTATGTCTAAGCCATGTTCACAGCAGTACTTTTGACAAAAGCCAAAACGTGGAACTAGCCCAAATGTCCATCAATGAATGAATAAACAAACAAAATGTGGCATAATATATGATTATTACTAAGCCTAAAAAAGGAATGAAATTCTGACACGTGCTACAACGGATCAACTTTGAAAACTTTATACTAAGTGAAATAAGCCCATCACAAAAGAACAAATATTGAATGATTGCACTTATAGGAGGTGTCTAGAATAGGCAAATTCATAGAGACAGAAACTACAGTAGAGGTTACCAGGGGCTGGGAGGAAGGGGAGATAGGGGGCTACTGTTTAATGGGAACAGAGTTTCAGTTGAAAAACTTGAAATGATAAAAAAAAAAAGTTCTGAAGATAGATGGTGGTGAATGCGCTGAACTGCACACTTAAAAATGATTAAAATGATAAATTTTATGTATATTTTACCACAAGTAAAAAATAAAATTAAACCAAAAAACCACTACTAATATGCAAGCCCAACTCCCATATATTCAGGCTCCGTAGGCCTGGTGGGGCCCAGAAAGTGCGTTTTTTTTTTTTTTTGTCTTTTTTTTTCCGTGTCCGGCAATGGATCGCAACCCTCAGTGTCGCCCCCGTACCGGACTGGGACCGGCAACGGGATCGCAAACCTCAGTGCTGCACCTGCGCCTCGCTCAGCCAGTGAGTGGAACCGGTCTGTATGTGGGATCCGAACCCTCGGCGGGAGCGCCGCCACGCTTCCCAAGCGGCGCACTATAGCAGTGCGCCACCGGGCCGGCCCCAGAAAGTGCGTTTTATAGCTGTACCCCAGGACTTTGGTGCAGGTGGCTCTCAGGCCCTGCCTTGACAGTGCTGGTCTAAAGGATCCCTCCGACTTAGAAACTCCATGATCCTCTTTGAGGAAAAAGGGCTGGTAAGAAAATTTGAGGGCGGTTGAGTATTGGGTTTTTATTACTAAGGTTGGGTTAACTTGAATCTGGGGCTTTGAGAGGGAAACAGTAAGAGCATGATCAATGCAGGCCGCAGCACTCCTGCCAAGTGCTGTTCATTAACATAATGAGACCGGAGGGGGCGGGGGAAGGGTCAGTCTCCCTTTCATTTGAGTTGAATTCATTTAGTTTTAACCTCAGCCATGAGCTGAGCAGGTTGCCTTTCTTGACTTAGTGGCCTGGATGGCAGAGCTGCTCACCTAAGCCTGGGGGCACACGGGCTGAGGAGTCTATGCAGCAAACACCCCATCCAGCCTCTGCTCAGGGCGCCACAGTGAGCCTGCGAATACCCCCTGCCAAGCCAAGGTATTCCTGTGATGCTTTAGTGCTTGATGCCTAACAGATAATACCAGTAATGAGATCCTTGGCAGGGATTCCAAGCAGGGCCAGGCTGGCCAAAGTCGGGTGGCAAGCTGAGGAGAGAACACTTCTACTGGCAGTTGCCAAACCTGGGGTGCCACTGGAGCATGGAGGACTCGCTATTGGAGAAATACACTTCATTTCCAGATCAGTGCCTGGGAGAGTTTCTCCAAAGTTCACATAGCAATACAAATTCTGGACTATTCCTACATGTGGGTACAGAATGTGGGTTTAGCCTTGGATAAAGGCTCCAGGGCAGTGGACAGAGTGAACTCTTACAGGACAAAGACATTTTCTAGATGCACGGTGCAGCCTCCCATAGAAGCAAGCCAACGTATGGGTACCATCAAGTCCGAGGCACTGCTAGGGCCACAGTCCCTCACACCCAGCATTCTGCCTCCGACAACAGTTCCAATAAAACATATGGTGACTGCATTGCCCCAAGGTGCAAAGCTTGCTCCCCAGACACAACTCTTGCTGCCTTCACGAACCGCCGTGATCTCAAGGCTCTGCTGGAGCGACCTCTCCATTCGGCACCACCTCTTCCTGTGCTGTGTTTGGAATTTTTGTTTGCCCTGGAGTAGTTCCTCCTTGGCTAAGGCTCCCACTATGGGCCGATCACTGCGTGAGATGTTGAGTCCCTGCCCGCAAGGGGCTTAGGGCTCTCCAGACTCTGGAGCAGCGGTTCTAAGTGTGTGGTCCCAGGACCAGCAGCAGCAGTGGCCGCAGCACCTGGATCTGGGAGCAGCACAAATCCCCAGGCCCCAGCCCAGCCCCATATATTAGAAGCTGGGGGCTGGGGCTGGCCGTGTGTTTTGTCAAGCCCTCTGGTAGTTCTGAAGCACGCTCATGTCTGAGAACCACTGGGCTAGAGCTGGAGGGAGGCCAGCAATCTCCACTCATCACTGCAGTGCCACACAGTGAGCTACCTGCACCCAGATGCCGCACCCCACACGGCTGCGGGCTCCCCCTGCCCTCATCCTCCCAGTCTTCTGTAGGTACTATTACTAGATACCATTAGGGTAGGGATCATTTTACAGATGAGGAAACCAAGGCCCCAGAGAAGTTAAGGACTTACCTAAGACCGCACAGTTGGGTGATGTATGTCACCCTCCAAGCCCAGCATCTCTGGGGGTGGCTGTGCATGCTGTTCAGTACAGCAGTCCTGCTCCAGCCAACCTCTCAGTTACCATCTGCTGATCGTGTGGTCACATCCCTCAGTCACAAAGGGCTTTGGCCCTGGCTCCCAGTGGAAGGTCAGCTCGCAGCCTCTCGTTCTCACTCTAGGTCCTCATGCAGGTCCACTTCACCCCCAAAGCCATTTACTCCTGCCCTGTCATCACAACCATCCCCCTCCAGCTCTCTCATGCCCCTACTTCCACTGCACCACTCTCTGATGGCCTCGTAATTGCCCTGGAACCTTCTCTGCCTTTTCAATGTATCCTCGTCCTTACACCCTCCACCATTCCAGGCCAATGGGCCTTCTCTTCAAACCTTCTCTGGGCACTTTCACCTGTCATGCCTCCTTGCTCTTCTAGCTCATCTGCCTGCACCTGCTGCCTGCCTTCTGCACGCTTACACCAACGGCTGAGCTGTCAGCAGAAAACACGCACCGCATGTGCTGGTGCCCACACAAATGGGCAGAGCCCAGTCATGCTGTCCAACACAACTGCTCCATGCTCCAAGCCCCCTCTTTCTCTTGCCCCTCAGGAGGGATTCCAAACCCTTGCCAGGTCGCCCTCATCCCATCCCACCTTGCTGGAGCCTCTCAGAAGCCGCTGACCCTGCTCCCTATTCCTAGGAGGAAAGGAGACCCAGTTCCCGACCTGGAACATGCTGCTGCCCTCTACTGGCCATGTGTGTGGCTGGCCGTGTCTGCACAGCCCCTGCAGTGCCCCTGGAGCTGGGCTCTGGGGTCAAGCAGATGTGGCCAGGCCCAGCAACAGTTTCTATGCACGGCCAGGAACGGGCGGCCTGTTCACGGAAGCAGAATGGAAGACAAGCTCGCCACCCACACCTCTCCTCCAAGCAGTGTCAGGGTTAGCACAGCAGGGTACAAGTCTGACCACGGACTACTGTTCCCCAAGAGGACGCTGAGAACCCCCACGGTAGGCTTCTGTGTACTGGGTCCACCTCTGGAGAATGGGGTTGATTTATTTACTGATGCTTGGTGGTCTCATTAGGGTCTGTTTGCATCTTGAAATGTTTATGAGTCCATAATACAAAGTACGTCCACTAAGTCTAGCTCAGCAAGAAATTTCCCTTTTATGGGCAGTCTTTGTTCTGTTGGCACTGAGTGTGGGATGTCATGAGAAACTGTCAGATGCCTTGCCAAATCCCCAGAGTCGCCAGAATCTGGTGACACTGTCAGGATGGAAACGAGCTGGGTGCGCTGTGACTTGCTGCTCAGGCACAGGCTGACATGCAGGGCCCCTGCCTGTCCCCAGAGCTTCAGACCACCTGCTGCATCTCGATCGTCCTCAATTGCTATCAAACTCACTGACTTGTAGTTTAAAAGCCCACCTGTGTCCCTTCTTGTGCATTAGACTTTCATTCCTGAGGCCAGGTATTGTTTTGTCTTCTTTGTCACCACTACGTGCCAGCACCTCGAATGGAACAGGTCAGCAAACACCCGCTGTATGAATGACCTTGCTCACATCCTGTCTGAGCCTCCCTCCCTCCCTGTTCATGGCCCTGCGGGGATCGCTGCCAGGTGCACAGGGCTGTCTGATGGCTCTCTGGGCCCCGTGGATGGACCAGCCTGTGCGGGGGCCTGGGGCCCATTCAGGGAAGCCCCCCTCCCTTGCCGTCTTCCCTCCTGCGAGGGTGTGGTTACCTGCTAGCCAAGCACCTTCTGCTTCTGAGAGTGGGCTTGTCCTTCCCTCTCCCACCCTGAACGTTATCCTTTTGCACATCTGTAGCGTTTCCCCCAAATCCAAGCATTTAGGTCTGTAGCCTTTCTGAGCCCCTCTAACTGCTCGAACACTGCCTGTATTCATCTTTGGTCACAGGCCCTCATTTCCATCTTCAGGGACATATCCTTAACTTTCACCGGGTGTGTGAGGTCACATGGGTGTGGGGCAGGAAGGTGTGGTTGATCCCTCTCTTCGCCCCTCATAGGGCCACGGCCCCACTCCTCTAATGAAATACAGGTTAGCAAGAGAAAAGCATAAGAAAATTATTTGGTCAAAGCTTCACATGATGCTGGAGACTTCAGAAATAAAGACCCAAAGATTCAAGGAAAAACGTCTACCTTTATGTTTAGGTTTGACATAGAATGGACAGCCATGTAGAAATGTGATTGGACGAAGGGTGTGATCTGATGGTGATAGACCGAGGGAAACCCAGCAGGGCCTGTCTGTTCCTGGCCTCTCTGTCTAGTATCCCCCCTCACTGCCCACCCATCCCCCCAGGATGAGGCAAGACCTTTCTGGAATGAGGGTCTTCAAGGGAGAAGGCAGAAGAAAGAAAGCAGCCTTTCTAGGTTTTATGGTTTGCTTTGGGGGACAGGGGTTCTAGTTTCTATGGCTCACCTTGGGGAAGAGGAATTCTGGTTTCTATGACTTGTTCTGGGGAAGTAAGAGGGGTGGGAGACAGGAGGGCAGGAGAAGGTCAGAGCCCTTGCTTCTGAGGCCTTCCAGTCTCCCGTAGTTCAAAGTACTCTGCATGCCAAGGAGCCACCCTTTGAGGAGTCATGTTCTGAGCACCAACACTAGTTTCCTTTATTCTCCACTGGAAGAAGCCTCAAGTATGACATCAATGCAGTTGGCGGCCAATTCTGTGAGTGTCACTCCAGACACATCCAGCATTGATTCCCCTGCCTTCCAATACTGCTGCCAGCTTTTTGTGACTTAGAAGTACATTCTAGGTGCTGGCACGCCATAGTGACCAAAGAGGTCAAACAATACCTGGCCTCAGGAATGAAATTCTAATTCACTGCTCAGCTTCCAGGCCCCTGCCTCCTGTCTGGACCACCACAGTGACCACTAGCTGATCTCCCAGAGTAAGTCTGACCCTGACGCACCCAGCCCTCGCTCTGCTTCCTGGGGGAGCTTCCTTGAGCACAGCTCTGGTCACAAGCCTTCACTGGCTCCTGTGCCCATGAAGTTCAAACTCTTCAGGGTGACTTCGGGGCCCTCCACAATGGACTAAATCTAATTCTGGAATGGTCACTAGAGAGGCTCTTAGCACTTAAACCAACTCATTGTAGAGGGGAGAACTCAAGCCACCCCGTCTTCTTGGCTGTGTCTCCACTGGCCTCCCGTCACTGGCCTGTGTTCCAGAAATAACTTGCCATGCTCAGAGCTTGGCCTCCATCCCGATTTCTCTGCTCAGGCTGGCCCCTGGGCTCGCAGTGCTCGTGCACGTCTCACCTGCTTTTCCAATTCCAATCACCCTTCAAAGGCTGCCTCGGAGGCCAGCTCTCCACGGAACCGTCCTCACATTTCTCCACGTGCACTTTCTCTCCCTCCCTTGACACTCTGGGTGCATCTCCACTGCAGCCTGTTTACCACATCACGCCTCTCCCACTAGACTGTAAATCTCGAGGGCAGGGATTCAGTTTTATTCATTCAGAATCCCCTACATTATTTAGCACCACTTACTCACCCCAGCAATATTTTCTTTCCCATTAATATATTTTTTTTCCTTTTTGTCTTTTTTCATGTCTGGCAACGGATTGCAACCCTCAGTGTCGCGCCCGTACCGGACCAGGACCGGCAACGGGATCACAACCCTCAGTGCTGGACCCGCACCTCGCTCAGCCAGTGAGCGGAACCGGTCTGTATGTGGGATCCGAACCCTCGGCGGGAGCGCTGCCGTGCTCCCAAGCGGCGCACTGTAGCAGTGCGCCACCGGGCTGGCCCTCCCATTAATATTTTGTAGTTTTTGTATGTATGTTATAAACATATGCATAATATAATATATATAATTATTGTAACCTCTATGATAATGATAGTACCTATGGACTGCAGATAAAAACTATCTTTTCTTGATGGGAGTCAGTATTTTTTTTTTTCCGGTGAATCAGGAGAAAGGGCTTTTCATTTTCCTAAGGGAGAATAGGAAATCTAATTTACAGGGAGAAACAGAAAACATTACATAGGTGTTCTTCTATGCCATACAGCATTTTTCTTTGTAGAAGAATTAAAAACTTTNTGATGGGAGTCAGTATTTTTTTTTTTCCGGTGAATCAGGAGAAAGGGCTTTTCATTTTCCTAAGGGAGAATAGGAAATCTAATTTACAGGGAGAAACAGAAAACATTACATAGGTGTTCTTCTATGCCATACAGCATTTTTCTTTGTAGAAGAATTAAAAACTTTAAGTATGTCTCTATTACATGAAATTTTAATTGGAGATCAAGACCATTTTGTAAATTGAGGAACGTAGAACTTCAGGGCTGGAGGGGTCTGGGAAATCTCTGGCCCAGCCTCTCGTTCAGAAGGTGGATGTCTAAGCCATCCAGTCAGATGGCCACCTTTTTTCCTTGTAACTCCAGGGAGAGAAAAAAAGTCACTTAAAAAAACCACTGTGGTGGTGGTGAGGAAGTTTTTCCTTGGGACCTAGAAGTCCCTTCCATGACATTTCTGTGGTCATTCTGTTTCCGAGGACTCAAGCAAACGGATGAGGACAATTCCACTGTCTGCTCTCCAGTGAAGAGAGAACTTGCTGACCAAAGGGTCTTGCGGATTTCTGGGGGAAAATAGAGCTAAGGTCACCACCAGAGTTTGACATTTCTAAGCAGTACGACTAGGTAAATTATTGCTGTGTTAAGAGACACGCATATCTACTGGATCTCAGATTTATGGTGAGAGGTGTCCTGCAGGTCGAAGAGGTGGCTTACGGTGCTTTTCATTATTTTATAGACGGTTAGACCGATGCTCAGAGAGGTTAAGCACTTGTCTGTGGTCTCACGTCTATTGAATTGTGGAGGTAGGATCTGAATCCAGCTGCAAACTTAGCTGTCATCGTGATCTTTAAACAAAATCAAAACTGAATACACTGCGAAACATACAGAGCCTCAAAGGGTGCTTGGCATGCGAATCACCTGGAGATCTGTGGGGACGCTGTGCCGCTGGCCTACCGGCCACACTCGCAGTGGCGAGGACTTGGAGACCTGCTGTTTGCCTCGGGGGCCGCCCACCTGGGATGAGGAGATGCCTCCTGCTGTTGTGAGAACGGGGCTGTGTTAACACATTCATCCCCAATTCTTCTCAGCCTTGAAGAGTGCAGCATCGGAATATCTACTGGATCTCAGATTTATGGTGAGAGGTGTCCTGCAGGTCGAAGAGGTGGCTTACGATGCTTTTCATTATTTTATAGACGGTTAGACCGATGCTCAGAGAGGTTAAGCACTTGTCTGCGGTCTCACGTCTATTGAATTGTGGAGGTAGGATCTGAATCCAGCTGCAAACTTAGCTGTCATCGTGATCTTTAAACAAAATCAAAACTGAATACACTGCGAAACATACAGAGCCTCAAAAGGTGCTTGGCATGCGAATCACCTGGAGATCTGTGGGGACGCTGTGCTGCTGGCCCACCGGCCACACTCGCAGTGGTGAGGACTTGGAGACCTGCTGTTTGCCTCGGGGCCGCCCACCCGGGATGAGGAGATGCCTCGTGCTGTTGTGAGAACGGGGCTGTGTTAACACATTCATCCCCAATTCTTCTCAGCCCTGAAGAGTGCAGCATCGGCCTGGCCCACCGGCCACACTCGCAGTGGTGAGGACTTGGAGACCTGCTGTTTGCCTCGGGGCCGCCCACCCGGGATGAGGAGATGCCTCGTGCTGTTGTGAGAACGGGGCTGTGTTAACACATTCATCCCCAATTCTTCTCAGCCTTGAAGAGTGCAGCATCGGAGAGTGCCTCGAAGAGGATTCATCTGAGGCTTCTGAGGAGGGAAAGCTGGAGGAGTCGCATTGCTCTACCAGGAGCTGGGGAGACAGACAGGAGCATGGGCGCGTTTCCCGGGTTCCAGGAGCGGCGCTTCTCCTAGACACCAGCAGGGGGCGCGCGGGGGGCGGGGCCCGCGGGGCAGGCTGGGGCTCTCGCATTGCCTGCACGATAGAGTGTCTTCAGAGGTTAAAGTTGATTTGCAGCTGGAGCCAAATCCTAGCTTCACCGTTCAACAGACGTGCGAGCTTGGGCAAGTGCGAGCCTCTGTGAGCAGCAGCAGTAGTTTCTACCTCCCTGGGCCTCATCGACAGCCGCTTGCAAGGCCCCGCCGTGCCCAGACCTGAGAGCCCAGCTGCCGGTGCTAACCCGGTAACGTTCCCGCCTGCTTCGGCCGGCAGCCGTCCTTGACGCAACCACACCTCTGCAGAAGGCAATCCTTGTAGAAACCTCTGAAGGGCAACGGCGAGAGAAGGAAACGGAATTTCTCAACCCGCTGGGGGCAATTTGGTGTTTCTCTTTTTAGCTCTCATGGAAAATTATGTAAAAGCTTCCTCTGTTTTCTTTAACATCTTCTGGGGGTGGGTCCCAGCACCACAAAACAACAAAGCCGGCAGCAGCAAAAGCACTGATACTCCGAAAACAATATGTTGAAAACCCGAACGGCTTCCCTTGTGTCTGTTCATTATAAACTCTTCAGCACACAGTTTTAAAGCATCTGATTGAAAGAAACGATTTTGTCTGAATGATTATTAAAAACTAACAACTAGCACGACACATTTAAAATCCTTGGGAAAAGGTAGCTCACCCAGAAATTGGACGTCCCTACCCTTTTCCGGATTCAGGCAGCACCTATGTTCTCAGTTAGAAAATTAACATCTGAGGCTCTGACAGCCTCCCTGAATGCAAGTTAGTTATACCCAGCGTATTGACGGGCAAAGTAAATTGCCAGAAGAGATGGGCACGGTCAGGGAGCTGAGCAGACAAGAGCTGGGGAGTCCAGCATAGCATCCCCTGAAAGCAATGGCTCAGACAGTCTGCTAAGAGCAGCACAGATCATCTGGGTGGTGACACAAATTGGAAGCTGGTGGGGTGGGGTGGGTGAACAGGGAATAGAAACCCCATTAAACTGTGATGAGTTATATGCAGAGAACAGAAACGTGAAGAGATTATAAACACTTGAAAATTGTCTGCTGGGCTTGCAAAGGCATCAAGAGCTGGTGGAGACACTCTCCCTGGTGCAACGTGAGCCCCAGAGAGGTTGAGGAGGGACAGGGAGGGAATCAGGCGAGGAGGAAGACACCCTGAGACTCCAGGCACAGAGGAAAGATAATTCATTAGTGGAGCCTAAGGGACTGTGAACAGGGACAGGCAGGGCTGTGCAACATGCCACTGTTGGAAGCACATGTCCCCACCATGTGCCCAGCATCCCATCAGACTGGGCAGGCTGCCATGGTGGCTGCACTCCATTCTGAGTTGGGGCAGGGAGTCAGCGGCTGACCTGGCTCCAACCTGCTGGTGCTGGTTACGTCCAAGATGTGAGATCATGGCAAAAGCCCTGGGCTGGGAGGGGCAAGTCTGGGTTCTAGTCCTCCCTCAGCCACCATCTTGGCATCCTGGGCAAGTTTAGCTTCCCTTGTCCTCAGTTTCTAAATGGAAGCATTTTCATATCCTTGTTAACTCTAAAATCATCTAAGGAGACTTGCTGAGTGTCATGACAGCAGTCACAGACCAGAGCCAAGCCTCCCCATAACAGAACATTCATCCTCCATTTTGGCAAATTTGCAAGCCTGTTAGAGAGGATCTTGAAAACATATGGTGGAAAATAATGTTGTTAATGTACCGATAAAAATGGATCCATCTAAATCCTGACCTTAAATAGCAACTTTTTTTCTCTTTAAGAATTTTCTCTCAGAGGGGATTGCATCTGTGGCAGGATAATATTTTGAGATTAGAAAACTTTCTTCCCCTTCCTTGTATTTCTGCCTACACCGGTCCAGCTGTCTCCCTACGCATCGCCCCAGGGCAGGTATGTGGCTGGACTATACCCAGAAGTAGCTTGTAGTTTCTTCAGACTTTGATTTCCCAATCAGGGCCTTAGGTTGAGGACACAGAGGCTTTTCCAGGAGGTACAGGGAGAAGGGGAGTCAGTGGATAGAAACAGAGAAGTACGAAAGAAACAGGAAGGGAAAAGAGGTCCGTGGGTCCCAGGAAGACAGCACTCTGGCAGGACCCCAGAGAGCAATGGCTGTGTGTCCGTAAGCAACAGAGACCGTCCAAGGCTGAAGGGGCTGCCAGGATATAGGGATAAGACTGTGCTCAGAGCAGTGAGCAGGAGACACCCCATGCCTGCCCCTGAGGTCTGGCAATGCATAAGATCCAGAAATTGTGGCAAAACCTGGGGTGGTTTCTACTGCCGTCAGCTGAGTGAGGTGAAGGCTCCAAACTAATATTAAGGTGATATCTAGAAAATAAAGGACAGGGAGTGTTTCTTGCACATTTGAGCATGTTAGATTCATACTCACTAGTTTTGTTTTACATGTTGGGAAAGAAAATGAAAAGTAGCCTTGAAACTATCTGGGCCCAGTTATCTCTCTGACCAAGATGAGGAGGAATCTCAGATCACAGAAACTTAGGTCTGAAAGTGGCTTTAGATTTTGCCTTTATTATGGCTGTCTGAGTTCAAGTCTTGGCTGCGTTTCTCTGTCTACAAATGGAGTGGTTGTGAAGATGAAATGAGATGGGATACACAGCTCATATTTTGGGTCCCTTGTAATTTCTTGCACATGGTACATTATTTTTTAACTATTAAATTATTTATTGGCTATTAAAGCTAGTCCAACCCACAGTGAACCTGGATCCATATAATTGGTTTGGTGGCCTTGGACAAGACATGCTGTCAGTAGTGCCAGGACTATGAATCTTGTAGTTGTGTCAGGAACATGAGCATAAATCTGCAGTAATGTACAAACTTGCTTATCTTGAATTCAGTGTAGTGGTTTAAGTACATGGACCCTGGAGCTACACAGGCTGTGTTTGAATCCTGATTGTATTCCACTGAAACCTCCCTCCCTCTCTCTTCCCTGCCTTACAGGTTGTAAGGAATTGTCCTTTATTCTCTTTATATAACTCATCACTAAATCCTATTTTTTTCCCTTCCAAGTATCTCTAGCTTTGTCCTTTCTTCTACATTTTCATCACTTTGGTTCAACTTGCCATCAAATACATGTTATTTTGTTTTTTGTTTTTTTCCTTTTTTGTCTTTTTTACTGATTAGCTTTGTCCTTTCTTCTACATTTTCATCACTTTGGTTCAACTTGCCATCAAATACATGTTTTTTTGTTTTTTGTTTTTTTCCTTTTTTGTCTTTTTTACTGATCGGTAACAGGATCGCAACCCTCGGTATCGCGCCCGTACCGGGGACCGGCAACGGGATCGCAACCCTCAGTGTTGCGCCCGCACGGCGCTCAGCCAGTGAGCGGGAACCGGTCTCCACATGGGATCCGAACCCTCGGCGGGAGCACTGCTACACTCCCAAGTGGCGCACTCTCCAGTGCGCCACCGGGCCGGCCCCTAAATACATGTTTATCAGGCACCGTCTCCCAGGAACAGTGTCAGCTGATGGGGCTCCATTAAGGATAAACCCAAGCACTGCCTTCAGGGAGCTAACAGTCATGAGCAGGGAGGCAGCCCAGGGCTGGACAGCCACAGAGGGTGTGACAAATGCTGTTAGAGGATGTGCACAGTGCTACGGTGCACAAAGGAGGACACAAACCTGGCCTGAGGGGACCTCTACACACAGGGGATACACGCGCAGAGTCCTGAGATTGGGAGTGAGCCAGGGATAGCAGTGCGCATTCCTGACAGAGGCTGCTGTGCCACAAAGCAGCAGGTCAAAGGGGAGTTGCCTGAGGCTGGAGTGGCTCAGAAGGGCTAGGTGTGAGTTCAAGGTGGGAGCTGGTGAGAGAGGAGGCTGGAGAGGATATGCTGGGGGCCAGATCAAGAAGACTCAAGAATTCCATTCTCAGGGAAGTAGGGGGTGCTGAGGATTTTGAGCACTACCACTGCATTAAACACAAACTCCTCTAGTCTCCGTCTAATTTATCCAATCTCAGACTCCCAATAACACATAACCCATACCTTCTGCTCCAAATAGGTGGGTGCTTCACCATTCCCTCCGTGTGGTTGAATTTCAATCAAGAATCATTTACCAAAAGCCTCCTGTGTGGCAGATACCAACTTTGGCTCAGGGGATCCCTAGATGACTGAGACACAGTGAGTGGGGCAAAGACCCCTCAACTCCTATGGGCAATACAGGAGCAATGAAGGACACAGGAGGCCCCCTCGAGCTATGCTCCAGGACAGGGGCCAGCCAGGGAAGTCTTTACTGGAGAAGGTGCCATTTGAGATACTTCTTTAGAAATGTAGAGGATCCCCAACAGGGCCTTCTGAGCACAGGAGAGCAAGCGTAAAGAGATAGAGGCATGCAGAACAGGCATGGTCAGAAGCCTATGGGAAGGTCAGTATGGCCGGGTGCATGAAGAGAGTGGCAGGAGATGGAGCCAAAAAGGGAGGCAGGGAATTTGGAGGGCACTTCGTGGGCAGCAAGCATCTCTGCTTGTTCTGAGCTTCCTATTATCCTTGGGCTTCCTTCCCTCTGCCTGGCCCAGTCCTAGATTGTTGTTTCTAAATTGAGCTTAAGACCAACTAGCTCTTTGAAGCCTTCTCTGCCTTTTCCAGCCCACACTGGCTATCTTCTTTGAGCTAGCAGATGATATCACATAATTTCTCACCCAATTGCTCTCTCATTGTTTCACAGGTGCTGGTTTTATCTTCCCACCTAGACCTGGAAAGTTCTGAACAGCAGAGACACAAACTTGTGTTTATCCCATAGAGCTGAGCACATTGTAGGTTGTAGCTCACACACTAGGGGATGACAGCACCAGGGCTGGGAATCACCAAAACTTCAGAGATCTGATTCAAGATTTGCATCTACATTCCTTTCCACAAAATTAAGAGTGAAACAAACAAAACTTCAGAGATCTGATTCAAGATTTGCATCTACATTCCTTTCCACAAAATTAAGAGTGAAACAAACAAAACTTCAGAGATCTGATTCAAGATTTGCATCTACATTCCTTTCCACAAAATTAAGAGTGAAACAAACACATCTAGATTCAGTAACTGGACATTCCAGTATTTTCTTGCTGTCCAAGTCTGTAAGCAACAGAGATAACAGTACTATTTTGATTTCAACACTCAGAGCCAAACTTCCTGATGCACAGAAATCAACAAAGAAGGCTGTGTGCCGACACACCTTCCTCAAGAGACATCTTCCGTCTTTAGAAACAAAACTGAAAATCTGGCAGGATTGGCTTTGCATTCAAACAATGGACTCTAAAAGCGTCTAGCTTTGCTCAGAGCTATAAAGGTCCAAGGAGTGACACTAGGAGAAACCAGCCATGCTGAAGAGCCCCCACACGGTGTGTTCGTACTGGTTGTTAAAATGTGAATTATTTTTGTACTGTAGCTTTGGCCTGGGCTCCTCCTCTGGAACCTCCCTGGAATCTCCCCACAATCCAGCAACTGAAGGATTAGCATCTAGCCCCACAGCACTTCTCCCAGGCGCTGCTTCAGGGTTTCCCTTCTGACTGGCTGTACATGGTGCACTGGGAATTCCCTGGCCACCGTCTTCTGTCCACAGAGCAAGGGAGAAGGAGACAAGAGTCCAGGAGATCTTGGACAGACTTTTCAGAGCTCAGAACAGATAAGTAAACGCAGAGAAAAGTGATCAAACCACACGTCTGGCAAGAGCCTGACTGCTCCTGCACGATAACTATGACTTGATCACCAAAGCCCTCTTCCAGGCGCTAAGCAAGAGGAAGTCATTACAGACGCTCTTGGCATCCAAACAGCATCGCATTGATTGGGTCATTGCTCAAAAACAGTGTCTGAAGGACACTGGGGATAAGCTGCTTGTTTGTGGCTCACCGTGCTGGACGGGTGTGTTCCAAACACGAGGTAACTACATAACGAACCCACCGCTGGGAGAAAGCCACCACCGCGATGCCCACCCAGCACGGCCTCGGTAGCCTTCCTGGGGCAGCCCCCTCGCCCCAAGTCAGTCAACCAACCAAACCACCATGTATCCCAAACCCTCCCTCATCCCTGAGAAAATGTCTTTCCCATCGCGGTTTTACAGGATCGTGGCCACTGCGCGATCATCTTCCCAGGCAGGCTTTTTTCTGCCAACAGTGTCTGGCAACAGCAAAATACTAAAACAGTAAAATAAAGGCCAACAGTACGTGCACGGAGTCTTCGCCAGGCTGTACTCCGGGGCGGCGGGCTAGGGTGTTCTAGGCTTTCGTTGAGCGGCTCAGTGACTTTCTGAGACTTCGCCACCGTCGAGGTTTCCTCGCGGCGGCTCAAGGGACCCACACGCCACCCCCGGCCACCGCCCCCTCCGCCCCCACGGGCCACGGGACCCACCTCCCGCGGGCGCAGCGGGCCGGAGAGCGCCGTCCAGGCATGGGACGCCGGAGGGGGACGAGGGGGG
>NW_007728346.1:286889-291937 GCF_000696425.1 Galeopterus variegatus
CCCGGCGCGAACTCACGTTCACGCGGGGCTGCTGCGTGTGCGGGGAGCCGCGGTCAAGGGAGGAAGCTGCCATGTCGCCAGCAGAACCAGGACAGGACAGACCCTTCCGTCCGTCGAGCGCGCGCTCCTTCTGCCCCGCCTTCCCTTTCCTTTTCCCGCCTCCACTGCTGGGGTTCGCTGCACGTGCAGGGAAAGGGACACGTCACGGGAAAGAAGCGACTCCCCGGGGACTCCACAACCAAAGGGCTGAAGAGAGGCGACTTTATCAGAAAGTGGAGTGGTTTTCTGGGGTGAAAGCCAGTTCAAGGACGGAAACGGCACCTTCTTGAGTAAGACTGGGGGTGGGGCACAGAGCCACCTCCGGCCTACCCCGGGGTGTAGTCACAGCGCAGCCGACCGTCCCCAATCGGTGGCGCGCAGCTGGGCGGTGTGACCGCGCCAGGCGGGAAAGGCAGGCGTGACGCAGAGACGCGCTGAACTGCGGCGCAGGGATCTCGTGACGAGTCTTCTGGGCTCACTCCGCGGCTGGCAGCTGGAAGCGTGTGTCGTAAGCTGCCTCAAGTGGGTCTCCAAGAGCTGCAGGCAGAGGGATAAAACCACCTGCCCGCCCACCCCCAACCCCACTGTGGGGGGCTGTGCACTTGGAGGGTGGAGAGGGAGGACCCCGAGGGAGCACTGAGAACGGGGAGCTACATGGCCCAAACTTGACCTAATTAACGCCCAGTTGGAGAGAGCCTGGAGCTCTGTCTTCGTCAGTGGAGCCACGGGCAGGTGGGGGCTCGACACTGGCACCGGTAGGTTGCGTTGGTGGGCACTGCGAGACCGGCGCCCTGGCTGTGAAGACGTGGCCAGGGAGGGCGCTCCAGGCGGCATCACGCCCTCCCAGACTCCCAAAGCCTCTTCCCCAGGGTGGCTGGCACCTGGCTTTGGATACCAGTTCCAGTCGCTAGGTTCCAGAGACTCATGTCAGACCTGAGAGGGCCATTAGGTGCTGTCTACTTGGCCCTGGCTTTCCACAGATGAGGTCATTGAGGGGGATGACAAGTTCCACCTGAATAGCCAGATACCTCAGGGTCTTCTCATGTGTGGCCCTGAAGTGAGCTGGCATTATCTTTCTCCATTGTGTGCAGGGCAGGGGGCTGATGATCAGAGGTTTTGCTAATCAGGACCAGAGAGACGGTCACTTGCTTTTTTCTCCACCCAAATCCAGAGTAGCACACATTTATGCAGGGCACCACGTGTTGCTCACAGGCAGAGCCCTCCAAGAGGTTCCCATTACTCCTGTATTTAAATCCTCAGTGGCTTCGCTATGCACTGAGAATAAAATCCAGGCTCCAGATCAAAGCCTCACGGTCTGGCCCCTGACAGCTTCTCCAGGCTTGTCTTCCCCCATCCCCACCTCCCAAGCCCCAGCCTCACCACAGCTCATTCCTGTTCATCCTTTCGTGTCCCCTCTAATGTCACTTCTTCAAAGAGAACTTCCCTAACTTCTCTAGATTAGGTCCCTCCTGTTATTCTCTCTCCTTGCCACCTGCCTTTTCTTTCACAACTCTCACCTCAATTTGTAATTTTCTGTTGATGTGTTTATGGTTCAAGGTCAGTCTCTCTTTCATACTTACAGACTTAATAGACTGTAAGCTTCATGGGGGAGGAGCTGTGTCTGATTTGTTCACTTTAAATCCAGTACCTGACAAGTGTCTCCTGATAAATATTTGTTTTAAAGGACGAAATTAGAAATTAGTAAACTTGTAAGCATAAGCATTAGTGACTATTTCTGTTTTTAAAAAGGTAACAACCAAAACAAGATCCAAGGAAATATAAATACCAAGGTTTATCAGGTACTTAAAACTAACCATCCATTCAACAACCATACATTCAACTTCTGCCATAGATCTTGAGCTTCTTGCCAGGAGTAGAAATCTGAGTAAGATCTGGCTTTCAGTATCAAGAGGCTTGCAGCCCAATGGGGAAGGTGGACATGTAAACAAATGATTACAAGGTAATTTGATAAATGCTACAATAACATTTGTTATTGCCTCTACATCTGGGACTTGATATAGATGCTGCAGTAAAAAGAGGATGGTGATTTTGTCAGCTGGACAGGGCAGAGGGAGGGCATTCTGGGCAAGGGAGGAGTGAAGATGTGGCTCATTTGGTTAGAGCATGGTGCTGATCACAACAAGGTCCAGAGTTTGATCCCTGTGCCGGCCAGCCAACAAAAAGAAAAACAAACAGAGTAAAAGACAGGAAGCAAAACTGAAGATGTTTGCAACATGTATAACTGCCAAAGAACAAATATCCAGAAAATATTTTTAAAAATCAGTAAGAAAAGACCAGAAAAATGGACAAAAGCTATAGGGAGATCTCCACAAAAAAGAGGAAATCTAAGATGACCAATAAGCAAATGAAAAAGTGCCAAACCTCATTAGTAATCTGAGAAATTCAAATTAAAATGATAACACTTCACATACACATATACACATACATATGTTACACATACATCACATTGGCCAAAAATAACAAGTCTGATAATAACAAGTGTTGGTGGTGATACAAAGCAAAAAAAAAAAAAAAAATTGTCACATGTTGCTAGGGGGAATGTGAATTGTACAACCACTTGGGGAAAGTTTGGTATTATCTTGGAAAGTTGAAGCTTCATCTGCCCTAAGTCCCAGTAACCCCACGCCTAGGAGTACACCTGACACGTGTGTGAAAGCGCTTAAGGCAGCACTGTTTGCACTGTTCCTGTGGTAGACAGCTTCCAGGATGGTTCCCAGTAATTCCCACCTTCTGGTACTCATGAATTTCTGTAATCCTCTCCTCAGAGTGACCTTCTAACAAACAGAATATGGTGAAATTGGTGGGATATCACTTCTGAGATTAGGTTGCAAGAGAACGTGACTTCCACCTTGCTCACACTCCTTGGCCCCTTCACTTGCTTGCTCTTGTGAAGCTCACTACCATGCTGTCAGCTGCCCTGTGGAGAAACTCACATGATGAGGACTTGGGGGGGCCTCTTGAGACAGCCAGTGAAGGACTGAAGCATCAGTTCAACGACCTGTGAGAAAACAGCTCTTGCCAACAATCACTTGGGTAGATTTAGAAGTGGATTCGCTCTACTTAAATCAAGCCTTCAGATGAGACCATGGCACCCGCTCACACCTCGATTACAGCCTTGAGAGAGCAGGGCCACAGGACCTAGTCATGCCTAGAGTCTTGACATACAGAAACTGCAACATAATACGTGGTGTTGTTTTAAGCCACTACATGTTGGGGTGATCTGTCAGACAGCAATAGACAACAAATACAAATCACCAAACTGGATCAACTGTATCTGTATCACAAGTAGCATGGATAAATGAATTGCAGATCAATAATGGTCACACAGTGGAGCATTAGATAGTGAGAAGGAATGAGCTCTAGCTGCATCCAAAAGCATGGACGAAGCTTATAAACATATATTGAGCAAAAGAATGAAGACTCAAAAGAATAAATAGTGCTCTGCCAGTGAGCGGGAACCGGTCTCCACATGGGATCAAGAAAAAAAAAAAAAAAAAAGAATAAATAAATGTTATTCCACTTATGTAAAATTCAAAAACAGGTGAAGCTAAATTTTATTGTTTAGGAACATACAAATAGGTGATAAAAACATTTTTAAAAATCAGGAAAATACTACAGGAATCGGAATGGCCAAAAAGAGGAGGCATCGTTGGGAAGATCCCTGCCCCTCCCCGAGGTCTTTTAGGGTGGGAGCAATGTTCCATTTCTTGACCTGGGTGATGGTTACGTAAAGGTTTGCTTTAAGATTGTTCATTACAACATGCAGTTATATTTTATGCACTTTTATGTATGTGTAATATATTTCACATTTCAAAATTACAAAAGAGAGAAAGGAAGAAACAAAGAAAGTGGAAAGAAAAACGGGAAAAAAAATGAAAAAAGAGAAGAGCCAAGAAGGTATGAATTTCAAGGTGCGAGTAGTCAATATGTCAGCTGTTTTAGAAATCCAGTATCAATAGGAGTGAAGTTTCCCACTGGATGTGACAAATTGCAGGTGTGTGGGCAGAATTCTGAGATGGCCCCCAAGTTTTCCACTCCTGGGGCACTCACCCTGTGTGATCCCCTCCCCTCGAGTGTGGGTGGGACCTGTGACTATGACGGGATAGTTATTCCCTTGATTAGGTTCTGTTACATAAGGACACCATCTGCAAATTGTTTAGAAATTGACAGCTCACTATAAATGAGCAGTCATTCTGTGGGCTGCCTATTCAGGGAGCCACATGGCTAGGACCTGAGGACAGCCTCGCATGGCCAGCTGACAATAAGAAAAAAGGACATAAGTCCTACGACTACAAGGAACTGAATTCTGCCAAAACCCACAATCTCCCAAAAGAACGCAGCCCAAGCTGACACATTGATTTCAGCCTTGTGAGACCCTGAGCAGAGAACCCAGCTACACCATGACCCACAGAAACTGTGAGATAGTACATGGCTATCATTTTAAGCCACTAAATTTCTGGTATTTTGTTATGCAGCAGTAGAAAGCAAATATAGGCGGTCATTGATGACCTGAGGGTGGAGTTGGTCTTTGAGAGAAGCATGTGCAGCCTTTAAAATAGGCTTATGACATACTTTCCATGCTCTTGTGGTCCCTCATTTTGCTACTTGATGAATTTGGCACCCTCTGCTGCGATAGCATGGCATTCCTACTGCTGGTGGCACTGTCCACCTTGAATCCATCACCCAGCCAGGCTGTGAACTCCAAGAAAGCAGGACTCTTTCTAGAGTTTCCATATTCTCACCTTTCTGTCCCTGGCCCTGGCTCTGAGTATGACACAGTGAGTGCCAGCAAATGCTGATGGAATAAAAAAGAACGGCCACTTCATTACGCCCACAGGAAGCCACGTACTGGGGGTGCAGGGAGTGGACTTTGTGGCAGCTTGGGGCTTCTCAAGATCTTTGGCGACACTGTCATGTCCGGTAATTCGGAAGCCCTGGAAGACCCTATGGATGACTATGGTTGTTCCCTCTCCAGGGCCAGTTGGCTA
>NW_007728346.1:292686-294064 GCF_000696425.1 Galeopterus variegatus
GGAAGCCCTGGAAGACCCTATGGATGACTATGGTTGTTCCCTCTCCAGGGCCAGTTGGCTACACGCCACTGAAAAGGAGCCCACAGAGAAAACACTGTCTGCTGATGGCCTCAGAGATCTGGGGAGTGAAATATTTTTCTGAGCCTCTCAGCGTGGTTGTCGTGTAGCTCTTCGGGACTGTCGATTATTCGAGGACATGAAACAGTTGGACAGGAATATGATCAAACCTGCGTAATCCCAGTTTTACAACTGAACTTCAGGCGAGTCCTTTGGCCAGTACACCAGGTCAGGAAAGAAAACAGCTGCTTGCTCACACTCCGCCCAGGTGAATCAACACTGCCCACTTTGTTCAGTGATAAATTTCAGCTTTTTGTCCTTTTGGAAATGTCCCTCGTTGGATATTAATTGCTTCCTCCTTCTCCTCCCTTTCGTTTTCCCTTTCTCCACCTCTTCCTCCTCTGTGCCTAAGCAGCCTTTTTATTTCCAGAAGTATTAGGCAGGTGCACCTCTCTCCTGTGAGACCCTAGGCTTTCTTTTGTCTGACTCCTCCCTTCGATTCCAGTAGAATCTGGCTGCTGCTTCCTGGACACTCCTGTTTCCACTCCCCCTGCCACCCCGCAAGTCCCAGTCAGGGTGGAATGCCTTTTACCTTGTCAGCGAACGCCCAGCAGTTGCAGTAAGGTAGGTTCGCCCCTCGAGGTCCACGTCTCTGAAACCGCAGCTCCAGGCGCTGCCGCGGGGCTGCAGGGCTCTGCGTTCTGCGGGCGACCCAGGCGGCCGAGGGGAGTGGCCTGCAGGGAGGCGGGTGTTGGCAGGGGAGGCCGGCACTTTTCTTTTCTTCCAGCAATGTTCCATGGTGCCGCCTGGCAAAGTCCAATAAGAAAGAAGATATTCTCTTCCTTCCACTTTGATTTATGCCATAAGTATAGATTATTTTTTCTCTCTGTGTCTTCATCTTTTGTGAACCGTTGCTGCATTTGTATCAGGGGACACGTCTCAAAATCATGAGGGGGGCTGGTGAGACCCATACGTCACACATTTTCTGCTGGCCCTGATGCTGCCCTCCAGGAGAGGTTATAGCATGGCTCCCTGCGGTCATAAGGTCATAGCATGGCTCCCTGAGGTCATAAGGTCATAGCATGGCTCCCTGCAGTCTTAAATCAAAACGTGACTCCCTGCAGGCAGAGGTGAGGAGCGGACGCTGTGTACTTGCAGTGTGGTTGTGTGCTGCGTGTGCTGGAGGGAGCCTCTCATCACATGAGCTACCACCAAACTCAGTGGCCTGGGTCTTGGGGAAAATGTGCCCTCCATGACCAGAGGCCTGATGGTGCGTGCTCTTGTCTCCCTGTGGCTGTCAGGGATGGCGGGGGCGGGGGGG
>NW_007728346.1:294638-297112 GCF_000696425.1 Galeopterus variegatus
GGGGGAGGGACTCTTACGACCTCATTTCACTCAGACTTGATTCTTCTCAATAATCACGTTGCAAAATAACCTCAGTTTTGGTTCCTCAAATTCCACACTGTGGTAAAAATGTTTTGATTTTGGTTTTAATCCACTTGACCTGGAAACAGTTTGAAACTGTTGAAGGCCACCTCCTCCAAGCTGTCTTCTCTCGTCTTTGACCTTTTTATCACAGCTCTGCATGAGACCCAGAAATATCTTTTCTCTTGAATTGTCTCCCCTCCCCACTTCCAAGACCTGATGGTCCCCATGTCTTCCAGTCTTAAAGCCAGGCCACTTTGGGGCCATCTGGGATGACTGCTTCACCTCCCATGGTTAATAGACATGAAGGTTTATTTGCCCATACTTTGCCCTTGAGATTTCTCTAGAAGCCAGTTCTTTATCTCTACTCCCCTCAACACTGCCCTAGTCCAGGCCCTCGTCTCTCCATGCGTTCATTTAACACCTGTTTATTGAATCCCTCAATAAACTCAACAGTGACACAAGCTTGAGAGCCTGCTAGACCTGCATTCAAAGCCTGGGGTCTCTTCTTTCCTAGAACACGAACTTGGATGAGTTTTTTAAGCTCTCTATACCTCAGTTTCTGATCTGTAAAGTGGAAAGAATAATACCTATCTTATCAAGCTGCTGTCAGAATTAAAATAATATAACTTATGTAAATGCTTAGCAGTGTCTGGCAGGTTATAGGCACTTGACACCCTAGTTGCTGCCGTAGCCAAGGGCAGCTGTGGGACTGGGCACCATTCTGACTGTCAGGAGCCTGCCTATTCACAGGAACGAGATGGACATGCACACGAGCCAGTGCAATAAAGTGCTACACTTGCCGCAGGAACCATGGGTAGGGGATACGTGGGGTAAAGCTCACCTGGGAAGAGTCAGGAAAATCCTCATCCAGGAGGCAACAATGGGCTGATTCTTGGAAGATGGGAGCTGAGCCATGTGTTCCAGACTCCACCATTGTCAAACTCACCACCTTGCCCTGAGCTGTGCCATCTCCTGACTGGTCTCTGCAGCACTTCTCCACCAGCAGTCAGAGAGGCCTTTTAACGCATAATTCAGATAGTGTCTTGGAATACAATAAAAACTCCTTTGCATAGCCTACAAGGCGCTGTGTGACTGGCCCCTGCTTTCTCCAAGCTCTCCTCCCGCAGCTCTCCTCCCCACACAGGTGCCCTCTCTGCTCCTCTTCCCAGCCTTGGTGCTGCAGCACCTACTGCCTGGAGTGCCTTCCCCAGGGCAGCTCCTTCTCACCCTTCAGGCCTCAGTTCAAATGCTCACTCCTCTTGGAGTCCTTCCCTGCCGACTTTATCTAAAGCAGAGCCCTATCTCCCCACCATTTTTTCTGGTCAGTGTCTTATTTATTCCCCTTCATGTTCCTTATCACTGTCTGAAATTGGCTGTGTGTTCCCTGGTTTACTTGTTCAGTGCATGTCCTCCCCCTCAATCCAAACTTTCCTGTCCACTGGTCTAGACCATGGTTGGCCTATAGCGGGTGTTCAATAATTACCTGTTGGATACTTGGATAAGCCATGAAGAAATCTTGCATCTGGAGTGCTGAGCAGGCTGGATGGGTGGGACCCTTCACGTCTCAGTCAACTCCAGACAAACCTTCTAAAACCCACTGTCTTCACATCACTTCTCCTTGACAACACCCCATTGCTTGTTGCATCTAGAATCATTCTTATTGATTTTATTTAAAGCAATGTGTTTTTCCACTTCAAAATTGATATCTGGTTATTGTAGAAAGATGGGAAAATTTAGTAAAGAAGAGAAGGAAAAGAAATCTCCCGTAGTTATTCCATCTAGTATAATCATTACTAACATTTAGATGAGTTTCTTTCTAGGCTACTTGCTATAAATATTTTAAATGCAATCATCACATGGCAAATATAAAATTGTGTAAGGTGATTTTTTTAGAAACAATTTTTTTATTATAAAAGTATGTGTTCAACTGTACAATATTGCAGAAAATGAAACTGCAAAGGAGAAAATTTCTCAGGTTCTTCCACGTTCTCGCATTCCGTTTGTTCTGACACACACAGGCACACTTCATAGCTGGCATTTCACTTTATCCCACAAAACAAATTCATCTTTACAGTTCATTAAGAACACCTGGATGTTTTATAAAAGATTCTGTTAGAAGACAGAAAAGAGAATCCACATCATGTTCTACTCATCAGAAACTTATCCACGTTCCTCCCACTCTCCCCCCAGCCCTCCTTCCTAGGTAGTGGATGTCGTGGTGCCTGCGAACACAGGTGCTGGTGCCAGAATTGCTTGGTTCGAGCTCCAGGTTCTGCTACTTACTAACTGTCAGTCCTTGGATGAGTTACTTAATCTCTCTGTGTCTCAGTTTCTTATTCTGTAAAGTGGGATAATAGTCGTGCTTACGCCGCAGAGTTCGTAGTACTTAAAGAAAATGCTTAGAGCAGTGC
>NW_007728346.1:298431-300119 GCF_000696425.1 Galeopterus variegatus
CACCGCGCTTCCCAAGCGGCGCACTGTAGCAGTGCGCCACCGGGCCGGCCCTTTAACATCTTTTTTTAATGGAAGGCAAAAAAGAAAAAAGAGTTACTTAGCTTAGTGACTCTGCTGGCATAACCTCCCAGCGTGTTAATGGTTTACTATCGTTTGTAACTGCTGGGACAGAACAGAGGCAGCCACTGTTTTCGTGCCTGTCGAGCCTGGCAAGAGATGCCATCGCAATTATGGAGCAATGGATATGGCTCAAAACCACACCTCCCAGTCCTGGAAAAGTGGCATGAGCCAAACAGAAGGTGGTGAGGTGACTGTGTGGTCAAGCTTTGCTCCAGGTAGGCACGTAATTGGACTGGAATACTAAGGCTGGGATCCAAATCCAGCAAAAAAGGACCCACAAATACTTTTAGGTGTGATTTCATGTCTTGTGTTTTAAATTTATCTCTTGGTTGAATGAAACATATGTTCACGTAATCTTTCTCATAAAAGTTATATTTTCCATGCCCATATATAAGAATATCAGGATGCTGCCTCCACATATTACAAACAGGTCGGCTGGGAATAAAATGGTTGAATCCTTACTTTCTTCCATCCTTACTTTCTGCCATCTTAAAATGCTCTGGTTGTGACTTTTAAAAAAAATATTCAGCATTGCTGAGAAGTCTGTAATATAAAGTTTGTTCTTTCGCTTATAATGCAAATAAAAAATTTCCCTTGCTTGGATGTTTATAGTACTTTCCTGTATTTCTTTGTAATTAAAAACTATTTTCCAAAGATTTCTAGCAATGACTCAAATCATTGATTTTGCCTGAAATCCAGACCAAGCTTTTATTCTTATTGCTCGGGTCTATTATTAATTCTGTAATATATTCCTTAACTGTGCCTTTGGTTATTTCTTGTATTTGTTCTAGTGTCTTCTTTAGGAACACCTACAATTCCCACGTTGGATCACCATCTCTTCCACTTCTGCTGCTTGCAACACTAGGTTTGTCTTGGGCCGGCCCGGTGGCGCACTGGATAAGTGCGCCGCTTGGGAAGCGCGGCGGCNCCAACTCTTTCTAAGCTTTGGGGCACTTTTGCTATAGCCTCACTTTGTATCCTCCACTCAGGAAAACAAAAGCCACACAGCTGGAACAATTACAACTGCCGGCTGTAACACCCTCCACCCTAAGGCTCATCAAAGTAAACTTCTGTCATAAGTGGGTATTTCCCTAGAGAGGACTTTTGCTGCTTGGAAAATGGGTCATTTTTGTCTCGTTTTCTCAGTCACATTCCCTCAAGCTCTCTTTATGCAATACATATGCATTTGTATATGTATGTATAAATTACGTACTTAAGATCACACTAACATACATTCTTTTAAAAGCATAATTACCATAAGAACATTCTCATGTCTTAGGTGGAACGTGATATGAATAGAGGCTGATGATGTAATGTGTGCTTCTTGGTATTTTATTACTTTTTAAAAATCAAAAACAAAAATGTTTTACCATCCAAGATGTAGAAAAATAACCATTCAAGTTTCTTATTATTATGTAGTCATATTTAACATCTTTTTTTTTTTTCCTTTTTGTCTTTTTTCGTGGCCGGCAACGCGTTGCCCCCACACGTCGCTCAGCCAGTGAGCGGCCACCTCGCTCAGCCAGTGAGCAGCCGGTCTGTATGTGGGATCCGAACCCTCGGCGGGA
>NW_007728346.1:301119-313512 GCF_000696425.1 Galeopterus variegatus
GGGGGCAACGCCGAGGGTTGCGATCCCGTTGCCGGTCCCCGGTCCGGTATGGGGGCAACACTGAGGGTTGCGATCCGTTGCCAGACACGGAAAAAAGATAAAAGACAAAAAAAAAAACAAAAAAACACTAGGTTTGTCTTTGTCTTGCGCCCTCATTCACACTCTCCCCAGCTGTCTTGATACCTGCCTACACACCTGTCATCTTCTTTCCCATAGTTTTCATGTCCTCGTTCTTCCGCTTTCTGGGAGTGCTCCACAAGCTCGTCTTCCACATTGCTGGTTTAATAGAGCATAGTAGGTCAAATTTGCTCTGTACTGACACAGTCTAATTTTTCTCCAACATTTTACTGTAAAAAATTACCAAGCAAAAAATTGAAAGAATCATATGATCATCACCTAGATTCAATAATTGTTAGTATTTTGCATTTTATTTATTTGTGTATATATGTATACTTAAAATGCTGAACCATTTGAAAATAAGTTGAAAATATTATAACAGACCCCCTTTAAGGACTTCAGCATGCACCTCTGAAAAGGAAGGACACTCTTGTTTGTAACCTCAGTATCATGATCACACCTAGAAACTTAATAATTGCTGAATATCTAAATCTAGTCCATATTCAAACTTGCTCAATTATCCCCCAAGTGTCTTTTTTCCCCAAATCAGTAGATCATCCACGTTACTATGTTGCTTTCTGCTGTTCTGCCTCTCTAGCCTCTTTATCCGGAACAGTCCTCCCCCACCCCACCACCATCACGCTTCATTTACGGTGCCAAGTTTAGACTCTCCCACATCCTGGATTTGTCTGATTGTTTCCTTTTGGTGTGTTTAGCTTGTTCCTCCGTCCCTGCATTTGCTATGAAGCGGGATCCAGGTTAGGTGTAATTAGATTCTGCTTAAACTTTTTTGGCAAGAATACTTCATGGTGATACTCTGTTCTTCGCGCTGCCCCATGTTCCAGTGTTAATGCTGCTCAGTTTGACCGTGGGGGTAACGTCGTAACAGTCAGACTCCCTGTTGTGAAGCTCTACTTCCCTGTTGAGATTCGCAGGCTATCTGTGGGCACCAATGTGAATGTTAAATCTGGTATTGCATGTTTAATTTCCCTGTAACATTTTCTTATTTTTTTCTTCATATAATGCTATCTGCTGTCTTCTCATCACTGATCGTTTTCTCTTTTGCTCTGCTTTATGAAGGCTCTATCGTTTTCTATCCTTTAGAGAATGCCAACTCCTGTTCTCAGTTTTCCCTTTGGTTTCTGCAGAAAATCACTTGCAGAGAGATCTGGGCGTTCTCTAAGTCTGCAGGATGATGGTCCCGTCCCCATATTTGACAGTTTGTTGTCATAGGTCCGGTCTTGGGTTTTGGTTTACTCCTCAAAGCAGACCTGGTGCTGACCAGATCTACCTAGACCCAGTGTGTGTCCACAGATGAGTGTGGCTCACTGTGGCAACTCACTCTTTGTTCACTTAGCTACTTGTCAAATTCCCTTTCCAGATCCACCTCTGGACGAGTCGGGGACAGAGCTCCCAGCCCCATGCCCACATCTCATGGGCTGCCATCTCCTCCTTTCTGCTGGACTGAAACGGCCCCTTCGAGCCAGCCTGCTGGGTTCTCCAACAGACTGAGGCACGCTCATCAGAGTTCTCTGACACCAGGTTCCCACCTCTCTCTGCCTGCCTCACTGGCTTTGGGAGTAGCGTTCTCCAAGCAGAGAGGTGATAAGGAGGGACAAGGGGCTGGGGGTGGTGAAGGAGCACAGTTATTCACCCACTTCTATAAGCAGCTGCTCTGTGGCCTGACCGTCTGGTTTTCTGGCCAATATAGATTTTGTGTTTGGGACTCAAGACCAGGCAGTGGGAGGATGGCCGGTTGGCTCGTTGGTTAGAGTACAGTGTTGATAACACCAAGGTCAAGGGTTCGGATCCCCTTACCAGCCAGCTGCCAAGAAAAACCAAAACAAACAAAAACCCCACAAAAACCAGTTCTTCTGCCGTCGTGGCCACCACATGACTCTCCTTGCTTGGATCTGCCTGGGAGAATCCACCGCCATCTGCCCCCATGGCGAACCTCACATAGACCAGATCTGGGTCACCATGGACAGGAAGGCCAACATCCGCAACATGTCTGTCATTGTCCATGTAGACCACGGCAAGTCCATGGCACAGACTCCTTGGAGTGCATGCCCGGCACCATCACTGCTGCCCCGGCCGGGAGACCTGCCTCACTGGTGCCTGCAAGGACGAGCAGAAGTGCTGCATCAGCATCAAGTCAACCGCCATCTCCCTCTTCTAGGAGCTCTTGGAGAACGACTTGAACTTCATCAAGCAGAGCAAGCATGGCTCCAGCTGCCTCATCATGTCATTGACTCCCCGGGCACGTGGACTTCTCCTTGGAGGTGATGGCTGCCCTCTGCATCACCGATGGTGCTTTGGTGGAGGTGGACTGCGTGTCAGGCATGTGTGTACAGACGGAGACAGTGCTGTGGCAGGCCATCACCGAGTGCATCAGGCCCATGCCGATGATGAACAAGGTGGACCGTGCCCTGCTCACACTGCCTGAGGAGCTGCACCAGACCTTCCAGAACATCGTGGAGAAAGTCAGCACCATCATCTCCACCTACAGCAAGGGCAAGAGTGAGCAACACCATGATGGACCCCCTCCTGGGCACTGTGGGCTTCGGGTCCCACCTCCACGGGTGAACCTTCACCCTGAAGCAGTTTACGGAGATGTATGCAGCCAAATTTGCTGCCAAGGGCAAGGGCCAGCAGGACATGATGAAGAAGCTATGGGGCAGCTGAAGAAGCTTTGACCCAGCCAAGGGCAAATGTGGCAAGTCAGCCACCAGCCCTGATGGGAAGAAGCTGCCTCAGACCTCCCACCAGCTCATCCTGGACCCCATCTTCAAGGTGTTTGATGCAATCATGGATTTCAAGAAAGGGGAGGTGGCAAAACTGAAAAACTGGACATCAAGTTGGATGGTGAGGACAAGGATAAAAAGGGCAAGCCACTTCTGAAACCGCTTCTGTGATGCGCCACTGGAGATGCCCTGCTGCGGGTGACCACCATTCACCTGCCTCCCCTGTGACAGCCCAGAAGTACCACTGTGAGCTCCTGTATGAGGGGCCCCCGGATGGTGAGGCTGCCATAGGCATTAAAAGCTGTGACCCCAAAGACCCCCCTATGATGTACATTTCCAAAATGGTGCCAGCCTCCAACAAGATTGGTTCTGTGCCTTCGGACATGTCTTCTCGGGGCTGGTGTCCACCAGCCTGAAGGTCAGGATCATGGGCCCCAACTAGACTCCTGAGAAGAAAGACCTCTACCTGAAGCCAACCCGGAGAACAATCCCGATGATGGGCCAGTACATGGAGGACGTGCCTTGTGGGAACATCGTGGGCCTGGTGAGTGTGGACCAGTCCTGGTGAAGACTGGCACCATCACCACCTTTGAGGACACCCAGCCCCAACATGAGGGTGATGACATTCAGCATCAGCCCTGTCATCAGGGTCACCATTGAGGCCAAGAACCCAGCTGACTTGTTCAAGCTGGTGGAGGGGCTGAAGCAGTTGGCCAGGTCAGACCCTATGGGGCAGTGCATCATCAAGGAGTTGGGAGAGCACACCGTCACGGGTGCTGGCAAGCTTCACCTGGAGATCTGCCTCAAGGACCCGGAGGAGGACCACACCAGCATCCCCATCAAGAAATCTGACCCCGTGGTCTCTACCATGAGAGGTCAGCTTCTTAGCTGCTCTGTCCAACCTAGTCCCCCCAAAAGCACAACCAGCTGTACATGAAGGCACACAGCTTGTTCCTGATGGCCTGGCCGAGCACATTGACAAGGCCTGGCTCAAGCACAGGCTGCTACCTTCTGGGAAGTACTAGTGGGATGTGGCCAGGCCTGCAAGATCTGGGGCTTTGAGCCTGAGAGCACCAGCTCCAACATCCTCACCAACATCTCAAGGGCGTGCAGTACCTCAGTGAGATCAAGGACAGTGTGGTGGCTGGCTTCTAGTGGGCCACCAAGGAGGGTGAGCTGTGCAAGGAGAACATGCGGGCATGTGCTTTGACGTGCACGAGATGAGGCTACAGGTGGGTGCCACCCTCTGCAGGGGCAGCCAGGTCATCCCCACGGCCAGCACTGCCTCTACACCAGCATGCCCACTACCTGCCTGCCTCATGGAGCCCATCTACATTGTGGAGATCCAGTGTCCCGGGCAGGTGGTCAGTGGCAATTATGGTGTCCTGAACTGGAAGCAGGGCCATGTCTTGGAGGAGTCCCAGGAGGCTGGCACCCCTATGTTTGTTGTGAAGGCCTACCTGCCCATCAGCAAATTCTTCAGCTTCTCTGCTGATCTGCAGTCCAACACAGGTGGCCAGGCCTTCCCCCAGTGCGTGTTCAGCCACTGGCAGGTCTTGCCCAGGGGCCCCTTTGATGACAGCAGCTGCCCCAGCCAGGTGGTGGCCAAGACCTGCAAGCACGATGGCCTGAAGGGGGGCACCCTGGCCCTCGACAGCTTCCTGGACAGATTGTAGGCAAGCCCACACAGCTCAGTCCCCCATCCTGGGTGGGACTCAGCACAGCCCCACACTCAGGTCAGCCACAGCGGCACATCCTCTCAGTCTCAAATGACCCCTCAAGACCATCCCCACAGTGAGCTCCGCCTGAGAGGTTTCTGGGACCCAATCTGTGCCATTGCTCAACATTAACACTTGATGCCTTTTCTTTTTATTTCCAGATTCCAGAGGCAGCAGAAATGCCCTCTTTGCAGGGACTTACTTGGCTGGTGGGGGAGGTGGGATGAGACATCCGAAACTTTTTTTTCCCATTTCTCCAAAGGGAAACTCAAAGGTCCCAAAGGATTTAACCTAAGTGCATTAAGTTTATTTGGGTAAATGGCTCGTAGTGGCTTCTCCCCCGGAAATGGGGAAGGAACGAGAGGCAGATCACTTCTAGAAGGTAGAAAGTCCTGCGTGGTGTCACCGTGAGCACCTCCAGCTGTACTAGTGCCACTAGAATAATAAATTCCATATGGTGGGGGGAAAAAGCCCCACAAAACCAACCAAACAAAAAGGATCTGGCGGCGAGGATGAGAGTCCGTCTACCTATGCTGAGGCTGACGTGCTGGTGTCTGCCTCTCACTGGGCTTCTCAATCCAGTTCTGTAAACTTTGTGGCTAGCGACTGGGAAGGGATCGACTGCAGACCTAGCTCTTCGTGAGTGCCCCATCTCCACCGAGACTGCTCTGGGAAGCGGGGAGCACTGCGGCGCTGTCTAACCGTGAGGGCCCTCGAGCCCAGCCCCGTTTCCTATCCGTTTCATCTTCTCCACGCTGGGCCCCTTCCACCAAGGTCAGGAGATTCCAAACACCAGGCCCACCCTTCCTTTCACTCAGCTGTCCCCACAGCCTGTTCCCCACACACCTCAAACATCTGCCTCAAACACCCTCCCCAGACATGTGGCTGCGAGTTCAGGCAAGTCTTGGTTTCTTAAAGCTTTGGTTTAATTATCCATAAAGTAAAAGAAAAATGCCTTCGCCTGAAGGTCGATGTGAGCCTCAGATGAGTGAATGCGTGTGGAAGTCCGTCTCGCTCAGTGCCTGGCACGTACTAGGCACTTGCAACTATTTGAATCTACATCTACATATTGTCTGTCCTGGAATGAGCTCTTTCCTTTCCCTCGTGCTTCGTCCTGTCCTCTGTTTTCCGCCTTGATGCTCCCCCCTCTTTGATTTTCTCCATCTTTTGCTGTTGTTACTATTTCAGGTACTCTGTTCTGCTGGACTGAAATGGCATATGTTTTCTGGCTCCCACAGACTGTTTCCTTGACATTCTGAACAATTGGGGTATATAAAAAATTCTAGTCTTTTAGTAGTCACTGCTACTGAGTGTCTTCCTATCAGTAGTCCTCTCCTTTGTCCTCATTCATTTATTCACTCACTCATTGATTCATTTGATCATTCATTCACACATCCAAACACTCATTCATTTATTTTTGGCAACTTTGTAAATGAAAATGAACGGCTTGGGGTGGGTGTGTGTACATGCACACGTGTGTGCGTACAATTACGGCATCTGCTGGTTATCATGACAAACTGCAGGAGGAAGATGGGAGAAGAGGAGGAGGAAGAGAGGGCAGAGCTCCAGGGGCAACTCCTACATAACAAACACAATCACACATTACAAAAGTACACTTTTATGATTTTAAACTGTGTTCATGGTTCCTTCTCATTATGTTAGGGAAATTCCCATTCAACTCCTGTAACCGTTTGGAAACCCACCACAATTCTCAGGATTAACATCCTGTGACGTCTTGGCTACCCTGGACTCACTGAGATGGAACGTGGGTGTCGGTGAAGGTACCACAGCCAGGTGGGAGCAGAAGGGAGGTGAGGCTGCTGCATCCCTGGAAGCAATGACTCGGGAGATCTGCTGAGTGCAGCAAATAACCATATGGGTTATGGTGCAAAATAGGAAGAGTTTAATTGGGGAGAAAGGCTAGAAAGAGAAAACCCATAAGCTTGATGGTTTAGGTATAGAAGAGGAGACTATTAGGAGAGACTACAAAGCACAGACACTGTCCCTGGAGGGAGGCTCCCCCGTGCCGGGTGAGGAAGTCTCCCAAAGGCTCCCATTGGCCGGGCTGCTGGTGGAGAGACAGAGATGGTGACACAGCCCAGGTGCTGTAGGTGCCAGGTGGCCTCAGGACGTGGTAGCTGCAGATGAGAGAGAAAGATGATTTCATTAGAGGCACCTCAGGGCATGTGTGAACAGAGGTGATGATGTGGGGAGATGTCCTCTGGATATAAGCTCAGCACAGTATTCCTTCCTGCACCCCATTCAGGAGAGGGCTGTTCTTGCAGCCATCCTAGCTCATTAGCTCTGAAGTCACAGCCAGCCCAGGTCCCTTTGAGCCCCTTCTTATCTGGATGGATACAGGACCTGTCAAGTCTCAGCCACCCATAGGAAGACAACTTTCAGTGTGGGTGTGCTATGTGGTCTGAATGTGTCCTGCCAAAACTCATACGTTAAAACCTAATCACCAATGCAATAGTACTAAGAGGTGTCACCAGACACTGAATCTGCTGGTGCTTTGATCTCAGACTTCCTAGCCTCCAGAACTGTGAGAAATAAATTTCCATTGTTTATAAATTACCCAATCTAAGATATTTTGTGACAGCAGCCCAACAGACTAAGATGGGGTGCGACAAACTCTGTCCTCAAAAAGAAGGGACCATTCTGAACAAAGATTCAGAGCTGTCTTTAGCATTTCCAGACCTCCCCCTGTGGGTGGTCCTCACCATACTCCACTTGAATCTTGGGCTTTCTGTCTTGGGAGGCTCCTTACTGTTGCTGAGGACAGAAGTCTTCCTTGGCCTGTTGGTTGCTGTGGCCAGAGGAGCTCCTATCCTAAGGGCTAGGGGTTGCCACCCGGGAGCCTCCTGGGGCTGCGGGGCCTGAGCCCAGTAGAACTCTAGAAAGCTGTGCTGTTCAGGACCAGCAGGAGTGTGGGGAGGCTGGCGACCATCCAGTGCTCTCTTTCTCCCTTGGGATATGGCTCAGGCAGCTTAGCACATACATGTCCTGAAACTCTTGCTACCTCCAGCCTGTAAGGTAGCAAAGAATTTCTTAAACGAGATGCAAAAATCATGAATCTTGCAGGGGAGAATTAATAAAGGATATGACTACATTAAAACAAAAACCTTCAGTTTTCATATACCTTTATTTCATCATAAATAAGAGAAAACACAACTCAAGGACCAGGAGATCATATTAGCAATGTGCATTGCTGACAAAAGTTTGGTATTCATAACATATAAATAATGCCTACAAACCTATAAAACAAAGACAAATAACTCAGTAGAAAAATAGGCAAAGAATATGAATATGCTGTCCCCAGGAGAGAAAACCCCAGTGGCCAATTTGCCCAACCTCAGCAGTATGTAACTGGAGAAATGCAACTAGAAACAGTGAGATGCCATTTCATGCTGGCTAGAAGAAAATATTTCTTCTCCTCTCCTGATGTTTTCTTCAGGCAGGAAGATTTCCCCTAAACACTCATGGCGTGTTGTCCTACCCTCTCTCTTTCCACAGAGATGGAATGAGTTACCAGGTTGCAGGGCTTTGGGCCCATGTCTTCCTCCTGGGGGGAACTTATCTAGAGAAGATCCTGAGTGCCAGTGGTTTGGCTTCCTTCTCCGGCCCTCTCCACCTGGGCCAACAGGACCCAGCAGCCCATGTAATGTGATTACACCGTGGATTCAAGCCTCCTGTGAGCAGGCTCTTCTGAGGTCAAGCAAACCCTGTTTGGCTCTCATACTAACCCAACTTCTTCAGTGGTAAAGGTGATGTTTGGTTCTCCATCCTCCAAGTCATTTGTCTTATTTCCCAGTTGGCTCAGAACTTATGAGGCAGGACAGAGTAAGGACATGCCCCGGGGAGGCTTCTCACAATATTCAGACCGGCTTGACACTGCCCACCTCTTCACCTGGCAGTTAATGGACTCATAATGCACTGGCGACAGCTTAACTGCCCAGTCAGCACGCTACACCATTGCACCTGCACCTGCACACAGGAAGGAACAAAAGGGGCAGAAGATGACCCTCAGGGGCTTTTGAGATGCGGGAGGGAGAGAGAGAAGGCCAGGAGGGTGGTGTCTCCAGTGGAGATGCCTGTGCACTGCGTGGTGTGGACCTTTGCATGGTAGTAAAGCCCTATTATGTCCCGTTTCTCTGGCCCTCTCCTCCTTCCCTTTCACTGGTCCTGTGAAGAGTTTCCTTTTCATGGATGGACCAAGAACCTAGATCAGTGTCTGGTCACACTTGGGCAAGGAAAAGTAGTTCTATTGGTTGGGCTCCCCCCAAAGCCTACCCATCAGTTGGCAAAAATGGGAAAAAAAATCTAATGATGCCTCAATGTCCTCAAGAAAGTGGAGCGATGGGACCTCTTCTGTGCTGCTGCTGCTGAGGGAGTGAATTGACTTGCTATTTTGGAGAGTAACTGAGCACTATTAGACCTGAAGATGTGGATTCCCAAGGGTCCAGCAATTCCTCTTTTAGGAAGATGTCCTTGCCCTTATGAACATGAGTGTTCACTCAGAACTGCTTGTAAAAATGAAAAATTGGAAACATCGTAGATGTCCATCAATGGGCAAAATGAATACCTAATTCATGATCTGTTCATACAATGGAGTGCTATGCATCTACATTTATTAATATGGATAAATTAAAGAAAATATTGAGCAAATAAAAACAACTTGCTAAAGGAAATATACTGTATGATACCATCTAAATAAAAGTTGAAAGTTGTACAGAGTCATACTGTAAATGTATATATGGTGATAGTGGTGTTATGTGCTATTTATATGGTAATATGGAGTGACACTCTTCATCCTAAGCCTCTGGGGTCCAGGCATGTTTTGAGTTCTTCAGATTTTGGAAAGGTCACACGGGGCTGTATATTACAGAACATCTCTATCAGGGTATGGGACAGCAACCCGTGTTCAAATACATCAATATTTCTTCAGTGAGATATATAAATCGTCACTTAAAATGAGACAAAGTCCATAAATAACTTCATGTCAGTTCAGGTTTACTGCCAAACGAGTTTATCACAAATTTACAAAAACTTCTGTTTGTCAGAATGTTCTGGATTTCGGAATTGTGGATAAGGGAGCACAGACCTCAGTATGAAACATGCGTGGGAATAAAAGCAGCCAGTTTAGGCTGCAGCTGCCCTCAGGGAGGCAGAGAGGGTAGGGATTGTGAGAGCTTCAACTATATTTGCGAAATCTTTAAAAAAATTTTTTAAGGAAGTAAATATGGCGAGATGCTGAGATTTGATAAAGTTTAGTGGCGAGTACATGAGTACATATTATTCTCTACAAAATGCTGTATATTTTTTGGGCCGGCCCGGTGGCACACTGCTACAGTGCGCCGCTTGGGAGCGTGGCAGCGCTCCCACCGAGGGTTTGGATCCCACATGCAGACCGGCTGCTCACTGGCTGAGCGAGGTGTGGGCACAACACCGAGGGTTGTGATCTGTTGCCAGTCACGAAAAAAGACAAAAAGGAAAAAAAAATGCTGTATATTTTTAAATGGATCAATCCTGGCAGCCTTCCCTCCCACACACACCATTCCCCTGGCCACACTCTGTGCCATGGAAAGTTCTTCGAGCACTTTTTCAGTTCATTTTTCACAAGCACAGTGCCTTAGGAGGGGTCATCCAGCAGCAGGCTCTGAGATGGGGTCTTGTGTGTGAGTGATTCATGAAGAAAGTGCTTCCTGGAGAAATGAGTGAGGGCTGGGGAAACATGGCCCCAAGAGAGAGTGGTTTTAGGCTCCAGCCCCAGCCTGAGCTGCAAGAGAGCCTGGAGTGTAAATTACACCTCAGAGATGGTCTTGACTGCACAAGTCGCAGGTAAGAGCTGTTAGAAACAAAGGCACGCCAAAGCCAGGGAAGAAGTGGGCAGAACACTAAGAGGGATCCTAAGGGATCCGAGGGAATCAGGCTGAGCACTCAGCATCTGCTACACATGCGGATGTCCTCACAGCTCCTACCAGTTGTCAGCCCCTGCCACCCCTGGGACCCACCAGGAGGGCATGCTCTGTACTTTGGATCGTGGCCGGGATCCTTGTGTACATTGACTCATCCGTCTGGGATAAATTCAGATCCATCCTTACCAACGCCTGATCCTAAAGAGAATTTAAAATTCACCCGTTTGTTCCATCACTGTTCACAGAGACAATATTGCAAATATGTTGTTGGAAGTAAAATAAAAATAGAATTGTGAAATTTGATGAAACTTTCATTTCTCTTTGCAACGGCAGGTCTTGCACCTTTCTTTGACCAACTACATCTTGGTGAGATGCTCGTCAGCCTGGGAGACCACAAATGAATCATCATGGGGCTATAAGGTGCAAAATACCAACTTGGTCCTCGACTCAGTGCCGAGGTGCTGCCGCCACTGCTCTCCTTGTCTTCAGCTGTGTGCACGAGCACCCGGCCTTGCTGTTCTTAAGACGCCACCTAACCCAAGACGGCCTCCCCCATACTCCCTCCCACGAACTTTTAAATTCTCAGGATTTTTTCTGACAAATTTCACTAGTGCTTAAGATTAAATCATCATAATGTTTATGTGTGGATGAGTCCATTGTGGCATTTTTTTTTTCCCTTTTTGTCTTTTTTCGTGACTGGTAACGGGATCGCAACCCTCGGTGTCGTGCCCGCACCGCGCTCAACCAGTGAGCGGACCGGTCTCTATATGGGATCCAAACCCTCGGCAGGAGTGCCGCCGCGCTCCCAAGCGCCGCACTCTACCGAGTGCGCCACTGGGCCGGCCCCATTGTGGCATTTTTTTATAATTCTGAAAGAATGGGGGAGGTGAATTGCCTAACAATGGGGGAATTGGCTAAATAAATTATGGTACATTTGCGTCCTGGAACACAGGTAGACATTAAAGATCATGTTCTTGGAATATATATATATACATACACACATACATTTATATATACATATATGCAAACATAGCCAAATGTACTTGACGAAAGGATTTTTCTCTTATAAGTTCCTGATCTTCTTTAGTATCAGTACGTAGAGGAAATGACCATCCTAAATTGCAATGAGGACCTTGTGCAGGTGTGACTGCAACATTGTCATCTGCAATAAAACAGCATGTCACTGACACTTTAGGAAACTTTAAAACTCTATCTCCTGCCTTGTTCTGAAGATCAACCATCTAGTAATTCAATGATCACCAAGGGTTGAGGAAGTAGTGACTCAGGAAACATTACTAAATGAAAAAAAAAATCATGTTACAAACAGTTTGTATAGTAAGATCTCAATTTTATTTAAAAAACAAAACAAAACAAAAACTACATACCTGTGTATGAAGATGCATGCATGTGAAAAACAGTCTGGAAAGAGACATAAGTGTACCCCTTTTCTTACTGTTGATGCCATCTCTGTTATTCGGGTCTTATAGTGGATGGGGAAACCAGAAATCCATGTATGAAAAGCCAAGTCACAACCAGGAAGAATTCAAACAGAGGCCGGGGTGCAGCTATGCAGTGGGTAAGCACTACCTTTGGTGTTTCACAGGCCTGGATCCAAATCTGGATACTGTCACCCACCAGATGAGACCTCTGGGCAAGTTGCTTCACTTCTGTAAGCCTAAATTCCTTCATCTGTAAAGTAAGATTCATAATGCCTGCTTTGCAGTGTCATCTGAGCATAAACATATTAATATTTTATTTTATTTTATTTTTTATTTTATTTTTTTTTATTTTTATTTTTGTCAATATACAATGTAGTTGATTATTGTGTCCCATCGCCAAAACCTCCCTCCCTCCTCCCTCTACCCCCTCCCACCCAGATGTGTCCCCTCCATTTTC
>NW_007728347.1:0-15752 GCF_000696425.1 Galeopterus variegatus
ATTGGAGGGAGCTAAAGGTGAATGAATCAATTCACATACATACACACACACACACACACACACACACAGTCTCACACACACACAAAAAACAAACAAACAACAACAACAACAAACAAAAAAAAAACTGGGGGGGGGGCGGGAGAGGAAGATATAACAACCACAATTTTTTTTGAAGTTCTTACAACAAGAAAATGGAGGGGACACACTTGGGTGGGAGGGGGGAGAGGGAGGAGGGGGAGAGGTTTCAGTGATGGGACACAATAATCAACTACATTGTATATTGACAAAATAAAAATAATAAATTAAAAAAAAATGTACTTGACAAATAAAAAAAAAATTCCATGTTTATGATATATGCATTTGTTGCAACTGCATTTACCAGGTTTATATCTCGTCATCATTCATGCCTCCTTCTACTTCCTACACATAAGTAAATTAAGGTGTAGGATTAGCTGGAATTTTAATTTTCCTTTTTCCATTTTCTATATTTTCAAATTTTCTTCAATAAGCATGTAAGTGCAATCTGTTTTAGTTTTCTTGGGCTTTTAAATTACAGAAGTAAGGGCCGGCCCGTGGCTCACTCGGGAGAGTACAGTGCTGATAACACCAAGGCCATGGGTTCGGATCCTATATAGGGATGGCCAGTTAGCTCACGTGGAAAGCGTGGTGCTGACAATACCAAGTCAAGTTTTAAGATCCCCTTACCGGTCATCTTTTAAGAAAAAAATAATAGTAATAAAATAAAAAATAAATAAATAAATAAATTACAGAAGTAATACATGCTTATTAAAAAATCAGAACAAAAACATATAGACTATTAAATAAAAATTATAGGAGACCACACATCAAAGATGTATGTTTGCTTCCTAATATTCCCAGATCAATGTTATCAATTCCCTTATTTACCTGAGTGAGCAGTTACAGAAGATCTCATTTCAGAACAACAGCCATCCGGTCTTCAAAATCCCGGTGACTGTCTGCCTTTTTCACTGCCTCAACAATGTAATGAAAACTGGTGAAGAATGTGGGCAGACATCCAAGCAAGACACTGAGCAGGTAGGTGCGGTATATGCAGGTGGCCAGCTCTGTTTAGAAACTTTTTGATGTTGACAGATCCAGGTATCACACAGCCTCTCCCTAGACCTTTAAAGAGAATCCAGCTGAAGTATGCACTGCTGAGGACACCACTCTGCCAATAGCATTCTCTGGGGTCTCCCTCTGTATTCCACCAGTGAGCCAAGACTACCTAGTGCTGTAATCAAGTGGAAAGGACTTAGTAAGTGTTGGCTTGTAGTAAACATTCAATAAATTATAATTGCTATTTACATGAAAAGATGCTCAACATCATTAGTCATTAGGGAAATGCAAACCAAAACCAAAATAAGATACCACTTCACACCCAAAAAGACAGAAAATAACAACTGTTGGCAAGGATGCAGAGCAATTACAGCCCTTTATACATTGTTAGATTGTAAAATAATGCAGCCACTTTGGAAAATGTTTTGGCAGTTCCTCAAAGTGTTAAAAATAGAATTGCCATGTAACCTAGCAATTCCACTCCTTGTTATATACCCAGAACTGAAGACATATGTCTATACAAAAACTTGTACACTCATGTTCATAGCAACATTATTCAAAGAGCCAAAAAGTAGAAACAACCCAAATGTCCATGATCTGATGAATGGATAAATACAATGTGGTATATCCACATGATGGAATATGATCCAGCAACAAAAAGGAATGAGGTACTGATACATCCTAAAACATGGATGAACCTTGAAAACATTATGCTAAGTAAAAGAGGCCAGTCACAAAAGATCGTATATCGCAATGCCATTTATATGAAAAGTCCAGAAGATGTAAATCTACAGACACACAAAGTGGACTAGTGATTGCCTAGGGTTGGAGGAGTGGGGATGGGTGAGTGGAGAGTGACGGCTAAAGGGTACTGGGTTTATTTTAGGAAGGATAATTCTAAAATTAGATTGTGGTGATTGTTGCACAATACTATAAATATACTAAAGAACATTGAATTACATACTCTATATGGGTGAATTGTATATGCAAATTTCATCAGAATAAAGCTGTTTAAATAAAATCATGAACAGGTCTAGGGCAACTTTTTTTTTTTTTTCCTTTTTGTCTTTTTTCGTGACCAGCAACGGATCGCAACCCTCAGTGTCGCGCCCGTACCGGACGGGGACCGGCAATGGGATCGCAACCCTCGGTGTTGCACCCGCACCTCGCTCAGCCAGTGAGCGGGAACCGGTCTGTATGTGGGATCCGAACCCTCCGCGGGAGCGCCGCCACGCTCCCAAGCGGCGCACTGTAGCAGTGCGCCACCGGGCCGGCCCTAGGGCAACTTATATAATGGGGAAAAAAATATTTTCTGCGTTGGCCCTCTTAGTTGATACAAAGGATGATGAGTCTTCAGACAGATTGCAGGTACTTTCTGTGGGGTTCCAACATCCCCTCCAATGACTGTCACCTTTCATTACATCACTGTCAAGATCCCTATTCCCCTTCCAACCCTCTCAAAACCATTATCTCACTAACTTAATACACTGAGGTTATACAAGTCACATGGTATTTTCCTCTGCACGCAGGTAGAAGACATACTGGAAATGTCCTTGATGGCTCTTGGGAAGATCCAGGAAGCATTTCTACAGCAGGACCAGTTTTCAAAATCTTCAATGTCTTTGACCTCTTCCATTGCTACTCTGATGCTGAGCAGGTTAACAGAGGAGGAAGGAAGGGGGAGAATTTCATTTAAGGTTTTTGACCTTTGGAGAACAAAAATTGCTTTCCATTTTAACTTCTTTTTTTTTTTTTTTTTTTTTTCATTAGCCAAAGCATATCAACTTTGCCTCTGAGCTCTTATGCTCTGGGTTTCCCAGCGCCTGTGAGGTTAGGCTTTCCATCAGCTTCAGCTTTGGAGGAGCTCTTTAATAAACACCCAGGAATTAACTTCCATGTGAGTGTGAAATTGATTCTGACTAGAATGAAAATGGGATTTGATTGCCATGTAGGCATTTGAGTGAATATTTATTTACTATGAAATATAAGCTGACTAGACCAGACCAAATGAGAGAAGGTTGTGTTTTATTAATTTCTATCTCATATTGGCAGGGATAGAGGCCTCTTAAAAATGATCCGGTATAGAGATTGAGAGCATTAAACAATTTCTGGATTTAACTAAGTTTCTGTGTTGTGATTTGATCTCAACTCTTCATTATTTACACAAAGGTGGGAATATCCGAATAACTATTGACTCAGTATACCAAGCTAGTCACATCAGGAAATTGTATTCCTTTCAGAAATTTCCTACAAACACGAGTAGCATTGTTGCCTTATCCTAGAGAGCAGAATACCTACATCCTAGTAAAATAGAATCCTCCAGGTATAAAGATGTAAAAATATAATAATTCCAAGGGTCCCACATATATGTCTCATCTTTAATTGTTTCTCATAGATGTTACAATGTGAGATTTATTTCATTTGAGATATTAACAGGGGAAAAATCCCAACGTTTACTTTAGTTTATGATATCTGATACCTTGTTACCTATCAGGGGTCATTTATAAATATTTCGACAATTGACGAAACTGCACTTTTCTTTGTCTCTAGGTAACAGGACTAGCTTTTAATACCTTCAGAGATTTTGATGACAGGAACACTATTGGAAACATTGGAAGCTCTAATAGTAACTTGCTCCAAGTCCATGATTTAGCAGAAGATGTTGAGGTATGAATTGATTCTTAGGGAATAAGATAGAAGGAAATAAGATATCCTGGAGAGGGCCGGCCCGTGGCTCACTCGGTAGAGTGCGGTGCTGATAACACCAAGGCCGCGGGTTCGGATCCCATATAGGGATGGCCGGTTTGCTCCCTGGCTGAGCATGGTGCTGACAACACCAAGCCAAGGGTTGAGATCCCCTTACCGGTCATCTTTTAAAAAAAAAAAAAAAGATATCCTGGAGAGGGCCGGCCCGTGGCTCACTCGGTAGAGTGCGGTGCTGATAACACCAAGGCCGCGGGTTCGGATCCCATATAGGGATGGCCGGTTTGCTCCCTGGCTGAGCATGGTGCTGACAACACCAAGCCAAGGGTTGAGATCCCCTTACCGGTCATCTTTTAAAAAAAAAAAAAAAGATATCCTGGAGAGGGCCGGCCCGTGGCTCACTCGGTAGAGTGCGGTGCTGATAACACCAAGGCCGCGGGTTCGGATCCCATATAGGGATGGCCGGTTTGCTCCCTGGCTGAGCATGGTGCTGACAACACCAAGCCAAGGGTTGAGATCCCCTTACCGGTCATCTTTTAAAAAAAAAAAAAAAAAAGATATCCTGGAGAATAGGATGAAAGGATGGAACAATTTGAAAGAAATAATAAATGTATGACAATGTCATTGTTTTGTTATTAACGTCTTTACTTAGGAGTTTTTACAAGGAGATATCCCTTACCATTAGGAAAAGGTATTTTAGGTCTTAGATTATATACTCTTCCTTAGCCCCTGGCACTATTATTCAAAGAGAAAGACCTAGGAAGTTTTATTACCTTAAAACTATAAAGGAGACTGAAAGTAATCAATGGATGGACCATCTTAAACTTGAAGATTGATTAACTGTCTCTTATTCTAGATCATGCTCTGGAGAAACGCTGCCATTGGAAACCCACCCCACCAGCCTCAACATGAACACAGACCATTTTATAATCATGGTGAACATTACTTCCTTAGAGAAATCCCTGATAGTGAGCATAGAGCCTGAAAGTCCCTTTTAATGACCCTCTACCTGCATTTCAGTATCAGCCTAACCACACTTTCACCTAAACATCACCCTTCCAAAGGACCAGGTGTGGCAGAAAAGTAAAACCCCATCAGATGTCAAAAACTAAATTTGAGGGCCGGCCCGGTGGCGCACTGCTATAGTGCGCCGCTTGGGAAGCGCGGCAGCGCTCCCGCCGAGGGTTCGGATCCCACATACAGACCGGTTCCCGCTCACTGGCTGAGCGAGGCACGGGAGCAACACCGAGGGCTGCGATCCCGTTGCCGGTCCCGGTCCGGTACGGGCGCGACACTGAGGGTTGCGATCCGTTGCCGGACACGGAAAAAAAAAAAAGACCAAAAAAAAAAAAAAACTAAATTTGAAGTGCACTTTTTTCTTTTTTTAAATTTTTATTTTTGAGATAATTATGGATTCATATGCAATTGTAAGCAATAAAACAGAGAGAGCTCTTACACCTTTCACCCATTTTCCCCGAATGGTAACATCTTGCATAACTGTAGTACAATATCATAACCAGGAAATGACATTGGTACAATGTATTGACTTTATTCAGATTGTGCCAGCTTTAAAAATCATTCATTTCTCTGTGTGTGTATTTAGTTCTATGTAATTTACTCACATGTGTAGATACATGAGACCATTAAATGCATTTTTTAAAAAGATGGATTATGGAATGGATAGAGAAGGATGTATATGTGATAAAGCAAATTTAGTAAAATGGTGGGTTTTTTTTTTTTTTTTGTCTTTTTCCGTGTCCGGCATCGGATCGCAACCCTCAGTGTCGCCCCCGTACCAGACCGGGACCGGCAATGGGATCGCAACCCTCGGCGTTGCTCCCGCACCTCGCTCAGCCAGTGAGCGGGAACCGGTCTGTATGTGGGATCCGTACCCTCAGGCAGGAGCGCCACCGCGCTTCCCAAGCGGCGCACTATCCAGTGCGCCACCGGGCCGGCCCTAAAATGGTGGGTTTTTATGTCTTTCTTGGAAGCTGGCTAGTACAGTGAACCAAACCATTGACCTTGATGTTACGAGGTTGTGCTCTAATCAACTGAGTTAACCAGCCAGCCCAAGTTTAGTAAAATGTTAATTGTAGAATCTAGTCAGTGATTATATGAGTGTTCACTGCAAAATTCTCTCAACTTTCCATATGGTTGAAAATTTTCATAATAAAATGTTGAGACCTGCAGAAGAAGTAAAATTCCAACACCATGGGTCATATATATTTCAAACTTTGTATATTGTAGATGAATATATATAAAATATATCAACTTTATTTCTAATCTTGGATTTGGGTAAGGCCCAGAGATATCTCATAAGTCTTGGTATAAGACCAGAATGACTATATTGTAGTTTAGAAAAGTTAAGAATTTCCAAGACATGTATTAATAGTTGAACATTTCTGAGATATGTAAATAGTGCCCAGATATACTTAATCAAAAATGTGCTCTGTGGATATAAATTTTAAATGTAGTGCTGAAAGTATTAATAAAGACCTATCCTTTTGCATTTAAAAAAAAGATAGGAAAAATCCTGAGAATGGAGAAAGTGTGTTATAGTCTCCCTTCATGACAGTCTTCCCATATCGAAAGAACTTTTCCTGGCTCTCGCGTAGGCCTTACTAACACAGGAATGATCACTTTTTAGGTCATTCTTCCTCTTAGGCCAAGCACCTGAAGCAGCCACCCTCCCCTTGGGCTGCCAGCTACCTAGCTCTGCCTGCATTACCAATGGGCTCTTTCCCAATTCAGAAGGTGCACTCAGTTCTTCGTGCTGGTCCTGGTAATAATATTGTGTCATTTAGAGCTGGAAGGACCCTTACAGTTCCTAAGTTTGAAAGACGAGACTTCTTGTTGGAAAGATGAGAAAACTGGGTCCCAGAGAGACTGAGTGACTTGCCTAAGCCCTTAACAGCCACCTAGTGACAGAGGCAGGCCGCCCTCAGGTCTGTGGCATGCAGCCCAGGGCTCTGTCCCTGGACCCACTCTATTTCTATCCTCACTTCAGCCTCAGGTTTCTTTTGTTACCTAGGTCTTCTATCTACCAATTTACATATGCGATTATTTCATTTTTCTAAAAGTCATAATACATTCTAATTCATTAGACCTAAATTTTTATTTATCAAAATAATATGATTCTTTGCTGGAACTGCAGTAAACCAGAGCCCAGGATTGCATCACTGGTCATTTTCTCTCAAATTGATGTCACTCCAGGCTTATCATTTCCTCATTTGTAAAATAAGATTATAATATTAATAGATCCTTCAGAAGAAAGGTTCTAATGGTATTTTTATCCCATTTGTAATATAACTAGGCACACTCCTTTGTTCTAAGATGAGGAATACACGTGGGTGCTGATTCCAGGGAGTCTGCAGTACGGAACTGGCACCTACTACATAAAAGCTGTGCTGAATAGAAGTGAGGAGACTGCTCAGCAGACACCCACCCTGGCCTCAGTTGTAACTGCTGTCACTCGGTGTTATTTCTGGGACAGCCGCAACAAAACGTGGAAGAGCAGTGGATGCCAAGTAAGGAGCTGAGCCACTTCTCCCGCCTCTCTTCTACCTTAGCTGCCACTAAACATGCACCTGTTATCTACTTTGGGGCAGCCCAGAAAGAAAAATAATTAGAAGGGAAATAAATCGGCCTGGGGAAAAGGAGAAAGGTTGTGTGTGGGGAGCAGGGAAAGTGTGTCTCTTTGGAGCAGGAGTGGGCTTGTGCTTTATCTCTTTAATTTCTTTCTCAAACAGTCCAGGTAAATCTTGACCATTCCATGAAAAATAGTGAAGGCAGCTCTGATGCTGGAGAAACAGTGTGGAGAGGCCTGAGAGCCGGCCTCAACCCACCCCGTCCTCTTTTTTTTTTTTTCCTTTTTGTCTTTTTTTACTGACCGGCAACGGGATCGCAACCCTCGGTGTTGCGCCCGCACCGCACTCAGCCAGTGAGCGGGAACCGGTCTCCACATGGGATCCGAACCCTCAGTGGGAGGGCCACCGCACTCCCAAGCGGCGCACTCTCCAGTGCGCCACCGGGCCAGCCCCCCACCCCGTCCTCTTACCAGGTTCTTGACTCTGCCACAGGAAAGAATTCAAGAGCAGTCACAGTAGAACGTGAGAACGGGTTTAATGTAACAAATAGGAGATACAGATTTCACAGAGAAAGTGTGGCATAGCTCTAGAGATTGAGCAGGGCCCACACCAAGTTTAATATAAAAGTAAGAAATACACACTTGAAGTCTAGTACAGAGTGCAGGCTGGCTCGCCCAGTAACACTAAGTTTGACACAAAAGAAAGCATACATACGTCATCCAGCAAAGCGTGGGCTGGCCCCAGGAAGGTGGGCATCAACCCCACCTCCGGCTGCAGTTCCACTTTTGTAGTTTCATGTCTGATACATGTTCATGCTATCTAATGAATATTCAACTGTTTTGCTCTATTTACTTCTTTTTTTGGTTGTTTTGTTCGTTCATTTGTTTTGGCAGCTGACTGGTAAGACATATTTTTTAAGGTAACACTCAGAAATAATTGAAGTCCTCTGTGTATCCCTCCCTCGTCTCATCCCTTCCCTCCCACCAAAGAGTAACCACTCTCCTGAATTTGGTGTATGTATTCACTCTTTCAGTAAATATTTATCGAACATCTTCTCCATGCCATGTATAAGTCCAGGAACTAGAGATACAGCAATGAACAGGACAATATCCTCACAAGCTTACACTTCGGAGAGGGAGACTGACAACAAATAGATGAAATAAGTGTTGTTGTGTGTGCTTCTAGGCTGTGCGTAAATGGCACCATACTGTATATATCCTTTTTAACTTCTTTTATTCACTCGGCATTTATCTATATTGATACATTTACCTCTCATATGCCCATTTTTTAACTGCTGCATGGAATTCCATCAGTTTGACTGTACTCACTTATTTACTTGTTTGTATGTCCATTATTGGACATATTGGCTGTTTCCTATTTTCATAGTTGTAAACAACGCTGACAGAAACATTCTTTTTCACGTCTTTGTGCACATGTGCAAAGTTTCTCTAGGAAATGTGTTCATAACTGGAACTGCAGGATTCAAAGAGATTGTGCTTCTTCAGTTTTACTACATGTTTCCAAATTGCTCTCCACACTGATTATTCCAATTTACACTATCACCAGCAGTGAATGAGAATCTTCACATCCTTTTCCATCTCTAAATTGCCTGTATTTAAGTTTTATGTTTATTTATCCAATTACAATCAATGTCTTGATTCTAATTCCAGGCTGGGCCACAGAGTGCAATTTGGTTTTTTTGGGGGGGGGTTTTGTCTTTTTTTCGTGACCTGTAAGGGGACCACAACCCTTGGCTTGGTGCCGTCCGCACCGCACTCAGCCAGTGAGCGCACCGGCCATTCCTATATAGGATCCGAACCCGCGCATACATTATACGAAGTTATCGACCACAACCCTTGGCTTGGTGCCGTCCGCACCGCACTCAGCCAGTGAGCGCACCGGCCATTCCTATATAGGATCCGAACCCGCGGCAGGAGCGTCGCTGCGCTCCCAGCGCTGCACTCTGCCGAGTGCACCACGGGCTCGGCCCCACAGAGCGCAGTTTGGAAGACACAGTGTCTCTGTAACCATCTGACCCTCTTTGGCAGCAACTTCTTCATTGTGCCCAGGACAGTGAATGTTAAAGACACAATCAAACTGTTCCTTCGTGTGACCAACAACCCTGTTGGTGTGTCATTTCTGGCCAGCATTTTAGGATTCTATATGATCATGGCTGTGGAGGCTTGGAGAAAGGATCAAGCAGATACGCAGAATGTGTTGAGACTTTGAACCCTAAAGCTTTGCCACAATGTCTTGAGTATATTAAGTGAGACGGGGAAAACCCACCATTATCAAAAGAAACAGTAACATGGTATTAGTTGGTATGGAAATTCAAGTGGGACATGTCTTAAATTTCTCTTTATATCTACTGTCTCAAGACCAAAGAATGTAAGACTTTATTTCCTTTTTTTTTTTTTTTTTTTTTTTTCAGCCAAGGTCAGACCCTCATGGGACTCATTTAGGTTAGGACTGAGCCAAAAGAAAACACCTAGAAAGCTTAACTAAAATCAAATGCAAGTTAATCTCGTTTTATACATTTGATATGAAAGTTATGTGTAAGTTAAATTATAATTTAATGTAACTATTTACAAGAAACATGTAAGGAATCTTTTTTGACACTAAAAAAATCCTTTGATGACAGCCTCTTCTTAATTTCTGTTCTATGTGTTTCTTATTTAATGTTTTTTTACACTTGGAAATTTTAGAATACACATAGTGTTCATTTCTTTATTGTACAGGGTGAAGGGTTGCCAGCTTTAGTAAACAAAACTATAGAATATATAGTTAAATTTGCATTTCAAATAAATAGTAAATGCTTTTTAGTATAAGTATGCCCCCAAATTATTCACTGTTTTCTGAAATTTATGTCTAACTAAAGATCCTATATGTTATCTGGTAACCCTACCTGAGTGGGAGGGAGGTAAAAGGATTTAAACACCCAAGACCTAATCTGTTAATTCTATGAATATTTCATTCCAGAAGCATAAGCCGTGGAGTTTTAGGCCTCATCCCCTCTCTAGTCACATAATTTAGGTCTGCTTGCTTGTTTGTCTGTCTTCTAACTGCAACTTCACCCTTGCTTTCTGTAGGTTGCCAAATCTGCAGCTGGGCATCCTCCTGTTCCTTAGCTGGAGGAAGCAGGGGGCTGTACTAAGTAGAAGCCTGATGAATTTCTTGGTTGTGCTTTTCACACAGGTGAAGGTCACTGTCCTGGATGATAATGATCCCAGCTTTCAAGTTCACCACCTTACTCAGGTCTACACTGGATGTCGAAGAAGGGCCGCTACAACAGCTAAGGTTAATGAAGTAAATGTTCTTCATTCACTGCTTTGTGTCTTCTATCGCATGAGATGCACTCTGTCTTGGTGATATCCCAGGCTCCAATAGCACTCTAAAAGGAATCACAGAGATTGGTATTTCCTAGTTCTACACTGTAAATGTAAAGAGATGCTGTACTTGTCCAAGATTCCAAAGACTTCATCTAAGTACAGTTTTCCATGTCTTTATCTTTCTCCTTAGAGATAAACCCAAATGATCGTGTTAAAATTTCCTCTATTTTATCTTACCTTGTCACGTTTTAGGTTGTTATCACTCTCCATGGATGAGAGGGACAAAGTGAGCCCCATCACCTCTGTGATCCCCAGAAGACAGTCTTCTACAAGGGGGACTGGATGCCTTCCTTCTCACCACTCAGTCCTCTCTCAGGGAACTGCACAGCCTTCAGCTCTGGCATGACAATTCTGGCATCAGCCCTTCTTGGTAAGTACCTGCATCATGCTGGCTTGTTTCTTCTTTGTAGGTCATTAGTATCCTAGAGAGAGACATGCATGTCATCACAATAAATAACAATGATGCTTTGGGGCAGACAGTAACAAATGACTATTAGATTTATGTTTTAAAGCTGTTTGCACAGAACAAATCTTGGGGGGAAAAACATGAAAAATTAATAGTATGATTTTTTGGATGATACAATGATAGATGTTTTGTTTTCTCTCATTTTATTTTCATTACATGTTGTAATTGTGAAATGCAAATAATAACAATGAAATATTGCTCAAAGTACCATAAATTAAAAGTATCTCAATGGGTCGGCTTTAGCTCAAGCGGTTACTTCCTCAAGCCAGACTTCATTCTGTCTAAAAGTATCTCAAATATGAAAAATATCTCTAAAGCATAAATTTAATAAACTATCTACTGAATTTACTTTGGGTCAAAATTGAGAGCTTAAGGAGAAGGGAAGGAATGGAATTACCATGTAGGATGCACCTAGGGAATTAGAGAGAAATGGTCAGTGATTGAGTACGTGAACCTGACATGTGCTAGGTCCAAATGATTCTGCATCATCCTTCAGCAGCACTCTGAGAATTAGAGAGGTAGGTGGAGAAACTAAATGATAAAATTAATTGAAGGATAAAGATTATTGTTTTCTTTGGTTTTGGAAAAAAGAAGGGAATGAAGTAAATGATCTAAGGTTTCAGGCACTCAAAAGAATCAGTTGTCAAATGTTACTCACCTGAAAAGAATATGCAGTCTGCCTAAATTTATTAGCAAAATGAGTTTTTCCCTGAAAGGCTAGATATACCAACCACTAGGCCAGTAGAGCCTAATAACTTACTTGCTGCTTCTATTCTGCTCAGGTATCTACAAAACAGTTTGTATACTATTGTTCCAGTTTTATTTGTAAAGGTGAATAAGATACAATATGCACTTGAAAAGATGTTCAACAATCATTAGTCATCAGGAAGTGCAAATTAAAAGCATAGTGAGATAGCACTAACCACCTGCCAGAATGGCTAAAATTCAAAAATCTGCAAAAAATAAGTTTGGACAAGGATGGGGATCAACTGGAATGCTCACACACCACTGGTGGGAGTGTAAATGGTAAGCCATTTTGGAGAATAGTTTGGCAGTTTTCTTTGAAGGTTAAATGTACATTTACCAGATGATCCAGAAATTCCAATCCTAGGTATTTACCCAAGATAAATGGAAGCATATGTTCACTCATACATATATGTTCATAATAGCTTTTTTAATAGCCAAAAACTGAAACAACACAAATGTCCATCAAGTAAATGAGGAAACAAATGTTAGTATGTTCATTCACTGACAAACAAAAAGAGTAAATACATATGTTCACAACAACATGGATGAATCTTAGAAAACATCATGCTGGGTGAAAGAAGCCAGATACAAAGAATACATACTCTATGAATGTAGGTATGAAATTCTTTAAAAGGCTAACTAATCCATAGAGACAGAAAGCAGATCAGTAGTCTCCTGGGGCCAGGAGTGAGCAGGGAGAGGGTGACTGGAAAGAGGCACAGGGAGCTTTTTGGAGTGATGTCTTAATGGTGCTTACACAGTTGTATAGATTTGTCAAAATGCATTGAACTGTACATTTAAAATGGGCGCATCTTATCATATGTGTAAATTATACCACCATCCAGTTTTTTTCACTAATTCCAAATTTATTCACAAGTTATATTCCAGACACATTTTTTAAACATACTTTCCTTTTAATCTTATCCATTTTCATGCTTTAACTACCACTTTAATGATAACTCACAAATCTGTGATTCCAACTCTAAGTTTTCTGGTACCCGTTTATTGGATAAATCTAATCGGATGTCCTGGAGAGGTCACTGTACAGAAGGACCATTTGCAATGGTCTGTGTTCTGTTGAAGTGGGGAAATTTCCTGCAAATAGTTATGGTATTCCTTGAGAGGTAGTTATTCCCAAATCAATCATCGAGATTAAAAGGGGGAGGGGAAGGAGCTCTAAAAGGAAACTGATATTTAACCTTTTTTTTTTCAGTTGTTGAGGAACAAATTTAACACTCAAAGATTAATATCCTTAATGCAAAAGAACTCTTAAAAATGAATTAGATGGCCGGCCCGGTGGCGCACTGCTACAGTGCGCCGCTTGAGAGCGCGGCGGCGCTCCTGCCAAGGGTTCGGATCCCACATACAGACCGGTTCCCACTCACTGGCTGAGCGAGGTGCCGGTGCAGCACCGAGGTTTGCAATCCCGTTGCTGGTCCCGGTCCGGTACGGGCGCGACACTGAGGGTTGCGATCCGTTGCCGGACACGAAAAAAGACAAAAAAAAGGAAAAAAAAAATATATGAATTAGATGGGCTGGCCCGTGGCTTACTCAGGAGAGTGCGGTGCTGATAACACCAAGGCCCCGGGTTTGGATCCCACATAGGGATGGCCGGTTCGCTCACTGGCTGAGCGTGGTGCTGACAACACCAAGTCAAGGGTTAAGATTCCCTTACCAGTCATCTTTAAAAAAAAAAAAAAAAAATGAATTAGAAAAGTCTAAGCAGATAGGGCCAGCCTGTGGCTCACTCGGGAGAGTGCGGTGCTGATAATGCCAAGGCCACAGGTTCGGATCCTATATAGGGATTGCCGGTTACCTCACTCACTGAGCGTGGTGCTGACAACACCAAGCCAAGGGTTAAGATCCCCTTACTGGTCATCTTTTAAGAAAAAAAAAAAAGTCTAAGCAGAAATTTGGTGAAGGACATGAGCAGATAAGTCACACACCCCAAAGAAACACAGTGACTAAGAAGAATATTCTAAGATATTATCGTGGGGACGGAGGGGCGGGGTTGGCCTTTGACTCCTATCTCAGGACACAGGGCAGCTGGCTCTGTTGCTTGCCTAACTGTCAAGTTTTTTTTTTTTTTAAAGTATGTACATGGGAAAAGGTCTAGAGTATAGGTACTAAATTATTACCAGTAGTTATCTGCTCATAGTAGGATTATGAATTTTTAAATTTTTCTTCAGGAGACTTTTAGGTATTTTCAAGAATTTTAATAATAAACTTGTATTATTTTATAATCACAGGAAATTTAAAATTTTAAACAGATAATTGCTTTAGAAGAAACATTCAAAGAAATTCATACCTATGTAATATTATCCACTTTTTCCATTCTTATCACTGGTTTATAAGAATCCTAATTTTATATGTAGTTCTTTGATTATATTATTTTTTAACTCATACTAACTTTATGCTCCTCAAGTATAGAGATGATGTCTTATTAGTATTTGTATTCTCAGCAGCTAGTACAGTGCCAAGATTATAGTAGGACTCAAAACATATTTCTTATATTGGGCCGGCCCTGTCATCATTCTCCATACTTGCACATTTTCAGCCACTATTTCCTCAAATATGCTTTCTAAGTCTCTTCCTTTTTAATCTCCTTCAGGTACACTAATAATGTGGTACGCCAATTATGTCACTTGAAGGAGCCCTATAATTGCTCCAATTATGCCACCAAAAAAGAAATATATAGTTGTAAGTTGATCTCTTGTTGCAGAGAGTGACACCAGAATCACTTATTCTGCCATCTTGGTGATGTCAGTCACTTACTTTGCTTTAGTTCTTTGGACACTTGAGTTCTTTAAACATATTTAAAATAGCTGACTTAAAGTCTTTGTCTAGTAGATCCAGTGTCTTGGTTTCCTGAGGGATGATCTGGTGACTGCTGTTTTTCATTTTCTGTGTATGGACCATACTTTCTTGATTTTATTTTTGTTTGCTGTGTGTTTTTTGGTTTTGTTTGTTTGTTTATTTGTTGTATGTCTTGTGTTTTTTGTTGAAAACTGAAAATTTTAAATAATAGAATGTGGCAACTCTGGAAATCAGATTTCCTTCCCTTGCCCTAGGTTTTGTTGTTCTTAGTGTTTGTTGTTGTTATTTGTTTGCTTAGTGACTTTTCTGAACTAATTCTGTAAAGTCTGTATTCTTTGTCATGTGTGCCAACTGAAGTTTCTGCTCAGTTAGCTTAGTGGTCAGCTACTGATTAAACAGATTTTCTTAAATGCCTGGAAAAAATAAGTCTCTCAGTCTTTGCCAATGGGCTTTGTGTGTACATTGGGGCATACCTTCAACATTTGGGAAGGCAATTGACAACTCTGCCTTAGTCTTTACTTTCTGCTTTCTGAGAGCCTCAAGGTCATCCAGGGGTGAGAGCATGGGGTCTTTTCAAGTATTTCCTGAGCATGTGCACAGCTATGGCATGCAAACAGCCTTACACATGCCTGTGGACGTCTAGATTTCCAGGAATATATCAGAGCTTTTCAAAACTCCTATAGACTTCTCACTTCCCAGTTCTCCTAAGCGTTTTTGTTAGCCTATTGTTTGCCCATCACATCACGCAGCTGTTAAACAATTAAACAATTGAATAAAAATTCAACAATAAAGTTTAACAAAGAAGTTAGACAATTGCTTTTAAATATTTTTGATAATGCCCTAGGGAAAAAGTATTTTGCACTGGGTGAGCACACAGATCAAATAAGAACAGTTTTGCAAGTGGGATTTATCCTTGATGTTCCAATTTTTTTTTTTTTTTTTTTTTTTTTTAAACCGCCCCCCCCC
>NW_007728347.1:15965-24297 GCF_000696425.1 Galeopterus variegatus
GGGATTTATCCTTGATGTTCCAATTTTTTTTTTTTTTTTTTTTTTTTTGAGACCGGCCGCACCGCGCTCAGCCAGTGAGCGCTGTGGGCGCACCGGTCATCCCCATATAGGATCCAAACCCGCGGCGGGAGCACTGCTGCGCTCCCAGCGCTGCACTCTCCCGAGTGTGCCACAGACTCAGCCCATTGATGTTCCAATTTTACCATAATTCTTTTTACTGTAGATTTACTTTTTTATCCTGTTTGGCATTCAGAATGTTCTTTTAATATGTATAATCATGTCTTTACTTCTGAAAAATTTTCAAATACCACCTCTGAAATTATTGCTTCTCTGCCTTTCCCTTGCTGTATGTGGAGCCTCTCAAATATCTTCCATGTTTTTAAACAGCTCTTGCATATTTATTTTCTTTTTGTTTCTCTGTGGTATATTCTGGGTGAGTTATTTAATACTACATTTTAGTTCACTAATTTTCTCTTCAACTATATCCATATGTCCTAATTACTTTTTTATTTCCATATTTTTCATTTTCAAGATTTCTAGTTTATTTCTGTGTTTTTTCATAATTTTCTATTCCTGTTAAGTAAATATTATTCCTTTACTTGTATCTTTGAGCAACCCAAAATACTTATTTTGAACGCTTTGTCACACTCTCCCATAAAATTAACTTTTTCTGGACTGAATTACTGACTTTTTTCATTCTCTCTCTCTCTCTCTTTCCACCGCCCCCTCTCTCCACCTCCTTTACATCTCCCCCTACCCCCTACACCATCCCTGACTAGTTTTCTGCTGTTTTCAACCAATCTTCCCATCTCTAATCTAGAACTAGGCCTTATTATATAACATTTTGGAGCTCCCATTCCTCAATGAAATTAATGAAACGAGGGCTATTGCAGATCTTCTTATGAGCCAATAGATCTCTTGGCTAAATTCCTGGTCATGAGGCTATCCTTTTTCCCTTACCTTCTTATCTATAAATTTTAGCCCTATGGCAGTATTTTGCTCTGTAGTATCTTTTCATGAGCTCCAGTCTCAACCCTGGCTTCTAGCAGTGAAGTAGGCTTTGTCTCCCCACTCCCTCCTCCTTTGTGGAACACTTTGAGTTCCAGTTACCCTACAAGAGTTAAACTTCCGGGCCGGCCTGTGGCTCACTCGGTAGAGTGCGGTGCTGATAACACCAAGGCCGCGGGTTCGGATCCCATATAGTGATGGCCGGTTTGCTCACTGGGTGAGCGTGGTGCTGACAACACCAAGTCAAGGGTTGAGATCCCCTTACCGGTCATCTTTAAAAAAAAAAAAAAAAGAGTTAAACTTCCACCTGTGTACTGCCTTATTCTAGACTGGAGCTCAGTAACCCTATGGCTTCTATTTTACTCACCACCTTGTTTTCTCATTCAATTTCTCTTCCTCTGAGATGTTTATTTTGCTTCTAAGCCCAGCCAAATCTTTTTGGTACTTTCTTTTTATATATTATTTATACTTCCTCCACCATTTGGAATAGAGAAGCTGCTCAAAGTAAATATTTACCAAACCATTTTGAGTAAAAGCCTAATGTAAACTTTTGAAGAATAAAAGATATATCAAAACACTTATAAAGCTAAAACAACAGTTTTAAATTTAAACTCTCATACAATATATATTATTCTTATCCTCAAAAACTTTTAATCCTAAAATAACAAACGAATCATACTTCCTGAAAGTTTGTTCCTAAAGGTGTTGCACAGTGGCCAAGGAGTTCCTGTGTAGCTCACTGGGCAAGCCACAGTCTCTTGGTAGAGCGCTTTCAGAATGAAATCTCATGTTTTTCCTCTTCTAATTTCTCTTTTAGGCATCTGTTTTCCTCCATGATTATAGGAAAATTCACTCAAGATTTTCCGTGGCTCTCAGTTGAAACTCATCATCCCTGGGACCAGTTTACTAGAGTCCAGTGGCTCACTTGCTGCACAGGTGGCTCACCTGCTTCTCTGCAACATGGTCATCAGTGTTATATACTGGAAGATACATGACACCACTGCCAAGAGAGGAGCAAAGTATGGAAAAGCCCTGATTTGTATTGTTTGTAGTATGTAATCCTTTAACAACACTCCACACTCCTTACTTTCAGGGTTAGAAACAGAATCATGATGTGCCTTTGTTTTTCCTCCACATACTCTAACGAATTTTCTTACTGTTCTCATTCATTAATAAATGATGCAGTCTTAGGAACACATCAGGATCTTTACTGCCATGATAGTCTTTTGTCTCTAGATAAACATGGTTAAATTCCTAAATAAGTAGTTGTAACCTTTGCGATCATTTTAATTGCTCAGGATGAAGGTTGATGCCATGCTTTTCTTTCAGGGGGTCCAATTGCTGTGACACGGTCTGAACTGCTTATCAACACCCAAACTACCATCATCCTTGTCCCAACCAGTCTTGTCACTGGGCGGCTCTTCCTGTTGATTCAACCATGGGAAACTCTGCCTCTCTTTTCTCCCATCCAGGCCTCCTGCCTCTCAGATGCTTCTTTTGAACCTCTCTCTCTCACAAAGGTAGTTGAGGTAAGCTTGGTATCAAATTTTACAGGTAAATTACACGTTCTCCTTACCCATGTAGTAGGAAAAAGCAGTGGAAAGAATCTCCTAGAAGGCTCTCGGGCTCCTATTACCCTTAATATCTTCTCCCTAATTCCTGTCCCCTGAGTTGTGATAGTCATGCCTCTAGCTTTTTGTCCTGATCCTGAAGCATTTTTAGGACTGAATGCGAGTGTAGTATGTACTCCTCTGGAGTTGTTTTAGTTTTTGATGTTTGATCAAACTGTCCCTTCTTTAATTTTATATTCTCTCATAAAACTGGTTTTGAAGCTACTGTGAGACTGCTTTCTGAAAAAAAATAGTGAGGAAATGAAAAATTGAGATTCTTTACACTATGCTTATGCCCCTCTGACTTGCTGGGTTAGTGCAAAACAGACTGACTTTTCTCATCTTGGCTCTGTATTTAGGAATTAAAGGAAACTGTGGGATTCCTGCTCAGGAGAAATACATACCTATTCTCAGAGTGTGAACAATCTTTGTGGAGTCTTGTGACCTTAATAAGCAGGTGTATCTTTTATCCAGCCTCATTTATGCTCACTTAGAGGGTCAAGACTGTCATCAGAAGGCAGAACCCCATAGGGCAAATGGTAAAGGTCAGTAGATTTTAGTAATTAATCTTTCATCTGCCTCCCACTCCCTTGCACATTTATTACCTTCTCACTCATTCTTCCCTCTCAGCATAACCAACACACATGATATAATCTTCTGCTTATTTTAATTTCCTTAGCCTCTAATACAGAGCTGATAGCTTTAATCCCTCTGATGGCTTCTGGGCAATCTATCTGGTGATACAAAGTACAGGATTAAGAAAAAAAAATGTTCTCTGCATCAGACCCCCATATTCCTTCTGCTTTAAAATCTATTGAAACTTGTCATTCTTTTTCTTCTATGACATGATGAGATTAAGTGATTTATGGATTCTCAAATATCGTTTGGGCCTCCTGAGCACTTACTAGTCTAGGTCACATATACTGCAGTTCTGGTGAAAAAGCTCAGTGAAGTTTTAAAAGTCTCAATTTTACAATTGTTACAAATACACCATCATCCTTAGAGATAAGGTATCAGGCCCAATCTCCATTAGTACTGGGAAAACTTAGCCTGATTGTTAGAAAATGAATTGCTAATCTCTCCCACTAATTGCTATTTATTGAAATCTTCCACTTGAGAACGTGCCAACCCAAAATATACTTTCAGTGGTTCCCGAAAACCATCATCATTTCTGCTATTACCTTCTCAGAGTTCTGCAGAAGCTAAAGTCTCACTTAGGCATACTGGGTCTCACCCAGGTTCACCAGCCTTGTGATTTCCTAGATGCAGCCAGCCAACTTCAAAAACTCTGGGAACACTTGGAAACACATATTCTTCCCACAGAGCAAGGGCCATCCAGGTAATGCACTGCACTGGGCTTTCTTTGTCACCTGGAATTTTTCTAAACCTCTTTCTCAGCTATTAGGTATGAGATTCTTCCTTCAACTTTTGTTCTTTAGGGAGGCAACCAGTTTCCTCATCCTGAGCCCACAAGAAGATAAGATGCCCATCTCTAGTGGCCTGCCCAAATGAGTGACATATCTGCTGGCTCCTTCTAGGTGTCACTAGCCTAGCTTCAGCCTTTTTTACAACACTTTGTAGCTTGGAATTGAACAAGACCAAGCCACCGGCTGGGTTATTTCGATGATATTATCAGTGCTTCAGAACATCTTCATCAACCAGCCAATAAAGGTACATGAAAAATGGGAAGAACCATTATAGTCGTGGGAAGCTTGGGAAACTGAGGTTCCTGGGTGTCAATCCCAGGTGCCTAATGGTTCTGGCAATTTGACAAAAACAACAACAAAAGCCAGAAACAGGCAGAGTGACATTGTTAGGGACATATGTGAAGTAATCACAGAAAAAACTAATAACTCATAGACTAGAAGAAGTATGGCAGGAAATTATTGGGGAGTGAAGAGGGACAGTAAAAATCAACCAACAGCAAAGCACTTTTTAAAAAAAGCAAAAGAAAGCTTACTTTTTAAAAGCTTTTAATTAAAGAAAATGTCAAACACACACAGAAGTGTAGAAAATAGTATAATGAATTCTACAGTTCTGTTACCCACCTTCAACAATTACCAGCTCATGGCCAATCTTGTTTCATTTATTTCGAAAAGAAAATGCCAGACTTTATATCATTTTATCCATAAATATTTCAGTCTGTATATTTCTAAAAAAATAAGTACTCTTCTTTTTATTTTATTTTATTTATTTATTTATTTATTTATTTTAAAGATGACCGGTAAGGGGATCTTAACCCTTGACTTGGTGTTGTCAGCACCACGCTCAGCCAGTGAGCTAACCGGCCATCCCTATGTGGGATCCGAACCCGTGGCCTTGGTGTTATCAGCACCGCACTCTCCCGAGTGAGCCACGGGCCGGCCCCTGTACTCTTCTTTTTAAAACATAAATATAAAACCTTTATCACACCTAAATAAATTAACAATAATTTCTTAATATCACAATATCCACACAGCAAGTCTGGCCAGTTAGCTCAGTTGGTTAGAGTGTGTGCTGATAACACCAAGGTCCAGGGTTCAATCCTTGTACCAGCCAAATTATATATATATATTTGTTTTGTCTATTTTACCACAATTTTTAAAAACCTAGTCAGTGTTCAAATTTTCCCAGTTGTCTCACAAATGTTTATTTTATAGTTGGTTTGTTCAAATCAAGATCCAAATAAGGTACATGAGTTGCATTTAGTTGATGTCTCTCAAGTATATTTTTAATACTAAATCTATAAGTTTCTCTCTCTCTCTTTGCTATTTTTCTTGCAATATATTTGTTGAAGAAACCAAGTTACTTGTCCTATAGAGTTTCCAGCACGCTGGATTTTGGTGACAGGATTGCCTCTGCTTAGAGAACCCTAGAAGATAGGCCCGAGATCCCTCAAGAAAACAGTAGTTCTGAGCCCTGTATGCACATTGGAATCTCTTGGGGAGATCCTAAAACTCCTGTTGCCCAGGCTTCACTCCAGGCCAATTAAATCATAATCTCTGAAGATGGGATCTAAGGCCCAACATGTTTTTTTTTTTTCCTTTTTGTCTTTTTTCATGACCGGTAATGGGATCGCAACCCTCGGTGTTGTGCCCGCACCACGACCAGCAACGGGATCACAACCCTCGGTGTCGCGCCCGCACCGCACTCAACCAGTGAGCAGATCGGTCTCTACATGGGATCTGAACCCTCGGTGGGAGCGCCGCTGCGCTCCCAAGCGCCGCACTCTACCGAGTGCACCACCAGGCCGGCCCCCAACATGTTTTAAATCTTCTCAATGATCCCAATGTACAGCCCTGTTTGAGAACCACAGAGCTGTTGTCGACCAGTACCCTGAGGGGAGATGGTGGAAATGAAGAAAGACACGATTTGTTTTATGGGATCAGGAGAACTTTGCAGGCTGCTGACCTGCAAGGCATCTCAGTTTATTTTAGGTTCCTTTTTATAAGCCAGTGAAAATAACAAATTGTATTGATTAAATCAATTATATTTGGTACCAAGCTATTTTTAGAACATTTTCAGCCGCCAGGGCACTTGAAGATTCATGGCTAACTACTTATCGACAAAATAAGAACATAAGTTTCTCATTTACAAAGCTTCTAGGGTCCTGGGTTCAATGAAAGGCCAGACCTCAAAAGGCAGGAGAAGGGGGAAGTAGGCAAAAGGGTTGCCACCCCTGCTGGCTTCCCTAGAATTGCAAGGACTCTGTCAACTTGCTTATTCCCCACACGGAGCCCAGATAGAAGAGGGAAAGAATACATTTATAACTGACAATAAGAGAGTTTTTATTGTGCTGACAAAAATCTTTGAAAGTCCCATTGATTAAGATCACTTTGCACAGTTTCAGCTTTGCACTGTCATTTTTACAATCCCACACTACCATGCAAAGTGCGGACTACCTTTATTTAGCTGTGAAGTGTCATAATGTCAACTATTTTCAAATGGTTCAGAACAAATAAAACAAATATGACAAAACGTTAGCTTTTCTGTCTTCCAATTTTTCTCTGTGCTTAAAAATTTTAATAGGAAAGTGTCAGACAAAAATTAACCAGAAATGTACCATATACTTAAATATAAAATGTAAAACTATAAAACTTTCAGGAGAAAATCTTTATAACCTTAGATTAGGCATAGAGTTTTCATATACAACACCAAAAGCAAAATTCATAAAAGAAAAAATTGATATGGGCCGGCCCGTGGCTCACTCGGTAGAGTGCAGTGCTGATAACACCAAGGCTGCGGGTTCGGATCCTATATAGGGATGGCCGGTTTGCTCAATGGCTGAGCGTGGTGCTGACAACACCAAGCCAAGGGTTGAGATCCCCTTACCGGTCATCTTTTAAAAAATAAAAAAATAAAAAAAAGAAAAAATTGATAGATTGGACTTCATCAAAATTAAAACTGTCGCTCTGTGAAAGACACTGTTAAGAACAAAAAGACAAGCCACAGACAGGGGAAAAATATTTGTAAATCACATATCTGATAAAGGATTTGTATCCAGAACATACACATAGTACATATAAAGAACATTCAAAATGCAACAGTAAGAAAACAAAAAATGCAATTTTTTAAATGGGCAAAAGGTTGGAGAAGACATTACACCAAACAAGATAGACAGATGATAAATAAGCACATGAAAAATGCTAAACATAGGGCCAGCCCGTGGCTCATTCAGGAGAGTGCGGTGCTAATGGCACCAAGGCCACGGGTTTGGATCCTGTATAGGGATGGCTGGTTGGCTCACTGGCTGAGAGTGGTGCAGACAACACCAAGCCAAGGGTTAAGATCCCCTTACCGGTCATCTTTAAAAAAAAAAAAAATGCTAAACATCGTTAATCATAGGGAAATGCAAATTAAAATCACAGTGAGATACCACTACACACTTACTAGAGTGACTAAAATATTAATGATAATACCAAGTGCTGGTGAGGATGTGGAACAACTGGAACTCTCTCATACATTAATAAAATATCATACATTGCTGGTGGAAATGTGAAAACGGTATAACCACTTTGGAAAACAGTTTGGCAGTTTCTTACAAAGTTAAGCATACAGTTACCACATAAGTCAGCAATCCAACTCCTAGATATTTACCTGAAAGAAATGAAAACCAGTTAATAGTCATTTTATTCATAATCACCCAAAATTGGAAACAACACAAATTCCCTTCAACCAGTGAATGGATAAACTGTGGTCATCTATGCCATGGAATACTACTCAGCAATAAAAAAAAGAACAAACTACTAATACAGGTAACTACACTAATGAATCTTAAATATATAATTGTAAATGAAAGAAGCCAGTCTCAAAAGGCATACTGTATGATTCCATTTATATGACATTCTGAAAAAGGCAAAACTATAGGTATGAAGAACACATCAGTGGTTGCCAGAGGCTGGAGTAGAAGGAAGGACTGACTACAAAGGGGCAGCCTGAGGGAATTTTCAAGGTGATGACACTGTTAGTATGTTGACTGTAGTGGTGGATACACAACTCTATGTGTTTGTCAAAAATCAGAATTATAAACCAAAAAGTGATTTTTTACTGCATGTAAATTTATATATATATATATATATATATATATATATATATATATTTTTTTTTTTACCATTCAAGCTTTTTTTTTTTTTTTTTTTTTTCCAGCTGGCCGGTATAGGGATTGAACCCTGGATCTTAGTGTTATTAGCACCATGCTCTAACCAACTGAGCTAACCAGCTAGCCTCAATCATAT
>NW_007728347.1:24448-83548 GCF_000696425.1 Galeopterus variegatus
AGTCTTTTTTTTTTTTTTTTGCCTTTTTCCATGTCTGGCAACGGATCGCAACCCTCAGTGTTGCCCCCGTACCGGACCGGGGACCGGCAACGGGATTGCAACCCTCGGTGTTGCTCCCGCGCCTCGCTCAGCCAGTGAGCGGGAACCGGTCTGTATGTGGGATCCGAACCCTCGGGCGGGAGCGCCGCCGCGCTTCCCAAGTGGCGCACTATCCAGTGCGCCACCGGGCCGGCCCCTCAAGCTTTATTAAAGAAAGAAATCTGCTGGGCTGTGCTCAGAGTGGCCCAGGGCCCAGGGCTGCCCTGAAAATGTGGGACAGCAGCCAAAATATAAATATTTTTAAAGCAAAAAATAACCTTGCAATCACAATGGCCAAAAACCATGTAAAAAAAATTCATTTTCACCGGTCCAGTAAAGTAGAACAATAAAATTCCATTTTTGCTTTTAAAAATAGCAAAGAAAAATGATAATACACAGTGATACCAAGGAAATGGATACTCAATGCTGGTTAAGGAAAATCTGGCAAATATAAAAAGGCTTCAAATTCTGTTGTTTATTTTTTTTTTGACAGCTGGCTGGTATGGGGATCTGAACCCTTGACCCTGGTGTTATAACACAAGCTCTCTAATGCCTTCAAATTCTGCATCTCTTTGCTGGAGGTGTTTCACTTCTAAGGATCTATCCGGAAAAAAATCCAGAGTGGTTAATAATAATAAAATAAATCACAGCAACTTAAATGCCCAACAATAGGGCATTGGTAAATATGAGACAACCATATTGTGAAATATGGAGCAACCATTAGCAATGTTATAGAAAATGTAATGATGTGGAAAGCTATTCCAAGTATATATTAAGTAAGACAAAATTATGAAAGGATATACTCCAAATTTTAAGGATTTGGGGTTTTTTTAAAATCTCTGGTGGTGAGACTACACAATATTTTTAGTTTCTTAATTTTTTTCTTTTTCTAAATTTTTATTTATATATAAATATATAATAAATTTAATATATATATTATAGATAATATTTTATAAATATATATATAATAGATAATATTTTACAAATATATATATAATATAATATTTATATAATTTTTGTATATAAATTTTGTATGTATTTATATATATATTTATAACTTCAGTAAAAAAAAAGTTTGGTGGAAAAGTATAAAAAGAGGAACAGAAGAGATGGAGACCAAAGTTTAGCTTACTTATTGGTATTGCTACAGTGAAGAATTTGGTTGGATCCATGGCCAACTGGATTTTCTACGATCAAGTCTAGTTTTGGGGACAATCCACTAGAGGGCGACTTTAGGTCTGAAGAGCAGACACACAGAATTGCCACTTCAAACCCATCAAACTCCAAAAGTAAGTGTAAAGAGAAGGGCCTCAAACTTTCCTTTAGAGGCCAAGCCTGGCCCTGGCCCACTGTGCCCACCCCGGGAACTGCAGGCAGAGCAGAAGGGACCACACTGCGGGTAAACAAGCAGAGCGGGGAGGGGGAGCGGGAGGATGGAAATCACCTGCACAGATTCTTCCTAGTGAGATAAGGTGGTAAAAGAGGAGGGTGGCAACAGGCTAGAAGTGCCACTCCCGTCCTTTATTCTCCTGAGGACTGGAATAGAACTTTCCTCCTCTCCATGGAAATTTAAGAAGTGGGGGATATTTGTTTCCCCTAACAGGTATTTAAGGTCTTATTTAATTCTAAGATTCCATGACTTCTTTTGCTAAACTGAGATTTAATCTTTAGGACTTCTATAAGTCTACGTTCTCCAGTCCAGCTCTTCATCAAAGGTCTTCCAAAGATACTAAGGGATTTTATTAAGCAACTTATACAAATCATCACAAATCATTTAATAGTTTAAGCTTTCCTACCCAACCAGATTAAGAACTATGGGCAAATATATGAATAGTAACAATACTTAGACTTTTGGGGCCCTTTCAGGTCCCCCTCATTATGCAAAAATGATTATGAAATTAGTTAATTCTCAGTTTTCCATAAAAATAAAAGGGCCAAATAATTGAAATTTATCGTTAATACCCAGCTTCACCTTTACTGTGATGTCATCTTCTTGGGTTCTGTAACAACTGCTCATTAAGTTCTCCTGTTATTCTCCTGTCTAGGTGATCTTCCTCACGTTCTTATTCTCACTGACGATGAACAGGATGCCGTGGCTTAACACAGAGAAGGAACAACAAACAAAGAGAATCTTGGCACTTTGCAGTAATTTAAGCAGTTCTATCTACTGTCTAATTTTGCAAAGAGCAAACTCTATTAGAACATTGGAATTCTAGCCACCTCCTGACTCAGTGTATTTATGCATGCAGAGATCTTATCTCCAGTCAGCTGGTTGCTGCTCCTCCTCTGCACATGGCTAATCAATGTGTCACCAGAACTCAATGCCCTCTCCCTTGATTATCACATTTTCTCTCTCGGTGCTTCAACTCTCCCCTATATTCTGGATCTCCTTCTCCTTCCTGAGCCCCAGACGCTTTTTAAAATTGCTCACCATCTGTATGTATCTGAATGCCTGCAAGTGCCCCAAACTAAACCTAATTATTTACCTGCACCACAAATCCACTTCTTTACTGTATTTTCTCATTTCAGTTAAGAGCATGACCATTCTCTAAAAATGTTAGAGTAATCCTAAATTCCTCTTATTTCCCACATTTAGTCACCAAGGCTAAGGGGATGTACCATCTAAACAACTGACTACAGCTACTCATATCACCTGGATGACCCTCACAAACACTATGTTGGGCAAAAGAGTAAGTTGCAGAAAGATTAGCACAATATTTTAATCATGTAAAACAATGTGTATCTTGACTAGAGGATACATATATGTATCTCCTCTATAAATTTGTATATAATGTAAAAAAAAATGCATGGGAATGATAAATCCCAAAATTCAGGAAAGGATTACTTCTCTGAGGGAAAGAAGCGTTGTCATTCTAGAGGGGTATACGACAGACTTTATGTTGGCAATCACTTATTTCTTAAGCTGAGCGGTGGACACTCTACTAAGCAGTAGGCACTCAATTCCTTGTGAGATTTTAAAAAATCATTAATCTGATTTTAAACAGCTTTTCTTGCACTTATTTCAGTTCTCCATAGATTTTGAATTGTTCTCTCTGTCCCTGTCCATCTGGAGAACTCTACTCATCCTTCACAACAAATGTCAAATGTCAATTTCTCTGTGAAGCCCTCTCTGACTTTCCTGGGGAGATTAATTTGCTCACACTTGGGCCAGCCTGTGGCTCACTCGGGAGAGTGCAGTGCTGATAACACCAAGGCCACGGGTTCGGATCCCACATAGGGATGGCCGGTTCGCTCACTGGGTGAGCATGGTGCTGACAACACCAAGTCAAGGGTTAAGATCCCCTTACCGGTCATCTTTAAAAAAAAAAAAAAAATTTGCTCACTCTTCAGTGATCCCATGGTACTTGGCACGTATGAGATACTGGCAAGTTTTAAGTCATATTCTAATTCCCTCTTTCTCTTTCCCTCTCGATTTACATGTCTCTAAATTCTTCTACCACAGTGTTGACTGCAGGCCAGCAGCATTGTCATCTCCTGGAATTGTCAGAAATTCAGAATCCTATCCCTCACCCCAGAATCTGTATTTTAACAAAATTCCTAGGTGATTCACATGCAAAATAAATTTAAGAAACAGTGCTCTAAAACAGTGCTCCCAAAGTGTGGTCCACTGATTAGAACTGTTTCTAATCCAAGCTAAGTACAGAAATTGAGAGTATGCATTTAGAAACTTTTATAGCAACTTGGCAGACCTATTTTAAGCCTACTGAACCATATTTTCAAAATAGGATTTGTATTTTATATGCTTCTGTTTTATTTCATTTTTTTAGTAACTCATTTTTATTATATTTTACAAAAGTATTGTCGTCCAATGGATTAGAATATTTTAAAAACAAGTCCTTCACAATAGATAGTTTGAGAAGCACTGCTTAAATAACTTTATTCTTTGTTTCTTCAACATTTAACAGGAGGTGCTCATAGGAGATGCTCAACAAACATTGGTAAATGATTGTTTAATAAAATATAACTTTTATTTGACCTACATTTGAATTTTTGACAGCGAAATGTTCTTCATCATTACCTGGTTCAAGAGGAACAACCCCATCTACATAGCCCCAGCTCTGAACAGTCCAGTTAAGTGCCCAGAAAGAACCTTGAAAGAGAAGAAGCTCTTCAAGCTGACTGGAAGTATTTTTGGTTTGAAGAGAAAATAGCAACATGTCCATACAGCAACACGTTTTCCAAGAAGGAAAGGGAAGGTGGGAATAAAATGGACAATATAGAAATGTGAAAATTTATCTTTAAAATCCTTACCTTGTAACATTTGGATTCTCAAACAAGGTGGTATAGTAAATGGAAAGACTACACCTAAAAAATGTAACAATATATGATCTGCATACTTTACATCTTGGAGGAAAAATGAAAATGTTTTGAAAACTGGCTATTCTAAAAGTGCTAGGTGACTAGCTTCAACACATCTAGAGCATTATTGGATTCCTTGGACAAAAGACCAAAGAAGACAAGTTCTGTTTTTATCTTGCCTTCCCTTCTTATGCACAGAGATAATCAAGAGAGAGTAAAAGAAAGAGAACTAGTTCTAAGAACTAAAACTAAATACTTTTGTGTGGGATTTTATGTATCTTAAGCAAAGTTTCTGACCGGTGGTAGAATAATTCTGGGAAGGAAGTACACACGTGCCTACCCACACACATACATACATATCTATTTACAGTTACTAGGTTGAGCCATATGAAATTGCCAATTTTTGCCTGTTTTTGACCTGCAAAATTCTATAGACTTGAGAAAAATGAAGAAAAGGGTTTAGAGAATTTCTAAGCTAACCACCCAGCTATGATTATTTTCTCTTTTAAACCAGAACAACTCTTCCTTATCATGTTCATGACTGTAATCTATTCTGCAAAGAACTCCAATAGATTTCACCTCCATCAAACTATCCAGAAAAGCTTTTCTCACCATTTTTTAGTGTTGGGAAAACAGAATAGTTTGGTCAAGGCCCTTGCCTTGGGTCCAGTTGGGTGTGGTTTATCATCCTTTGTAAGCAAATTGTTTGTGTGTGTGTGTGTGTGTGTGTAGTTAGTGCACATGCCCACCAATGTATCTTTTTAGTTTTTGTTGCTATTCTTGTGTTCTTCTAGAGAAAGAGAGAGAGAGGAACAGAGAAGAGAGAGAGAGAGTAGAGAGGAGTTTGGTGAAGCAGGCGGGCAGGCGTCAGCCTCGGGCATCCGCCCCACGCAGCCATGCTTTTCCAAACCTACAGCTTCCAAGGAACTTTTGGCCAGTTAGCTAGCTCATAGACCTAAGTGTAAGGGGTCTGATGACCCAGACTGGTGTATGAAGGGTTTGTGACCCAGTCTGTGGATGGGCTTGAAGGGTCTTTGAGCTCCAGACCTAGCCCTAGCTCAACAATTGGCCCAGTTGGTGCAGGATTACCAGCAGGTAAAAGAGCCTGACAACAGTTATGGTCACCTAGCTTTATAATTGGCATCATGGGCAGTATTAAGAGTGCTACAATTGGCAATGTCAACAGGATTCCAGGCTTTAGCCTAGCCAGACAAATTGGTGTAGTCGGCAGGATTCTGAGCAGGTACAGGAGCCGAAAGCCCTTGGAAGAAGGAGGAAATGTGGCTATCCTTGAGCATGTGGTGTCTGGTGGCCACTTTTCTGCTGCCCAAAGCCTGGCTGCTGCTCACTACACTGCAAACTGATCGAGATTTGTGGCAGAAAGCAGAGTCATTGGAAGCACAGATAAATGTCCTGGAGGATGACATGCAGTGACTGGCCACTTCTGCCTCTCACACCAGGGAAGACAACCAAACCAGGGGTGAGTTGGGGAGACCATGCATCTCCAGGCACAACCTGTTGTATATGAGAAACTGAGACAGTAAAGCAGCAGAAACAGGTAGAGCCCCTTGTGGCTGCAGCTATGCAACCTAGGGGTGGATGGTGTAACGTGCTCTAGAGACTATGTAGTAAATGCATGTTGCATTTGTCTGAAGGCAAATGGCTTGGAGGTTGCCACTTAAACCCAATGGCCAGCTGGGTGCTGTAAAACCCGAGAAAAGAGTGCCACATGCAGATGTGCAGATGACCAGAGGATGGGTGCCCCTGCAGAATTTCAAGTATGTTTCCACCTGCTGAAAAGGTGGAAAAGTTAGTCTCCATTACTACCTGCCTGTCTCTGAGGCAGCAGCTACAGAAAGAGCTGTGGATATGCACAGGAGCAGGGCAGCCACTCCTTGATGGACTGGTTGAATGCAGCTGTTTGAATTGTGGGCGAACACTGCAAAAACTGCCTGAGACTGAGTGAGTAGCTGGTGTAAGCTGAGCTGACTGAACTAATTCAAAAGCCAAAATGTAAAAGCAGAGTGTAAAGATTTGGAAAATTTGCAGCCTGACCATGAAGTAGAAGAGCAGAGAACAGGAGAAAAACACAAGGGTCAAGCAGATAAACTGTCTGCTAAAGACATTATCTTGCTGGTGAGGCAGTCAGATGCTAAGAACCAGGACAATGGGGAAAATGCCCTGAAGGCATTTGAGAAGTCTGGATGGGTGCCCCACCCATCACAGGCCCTGAGGGTGTTTGAGAAGTTTGGAAGAGTGCCCCTCCCATCCTAGGAGAACTCAGTTGTCCTGGAGGACAGACCTAAGGTGTCATTGCCCTCGGCAAACTGCTCCCTGCATCCCAGCCACTCTGGCTGGAGCAATCCTGCCTCAGCACCTCCGAAGAAAAATGCCAAAAACCTTGGTGACATTCACATTGTGCTAAGTTTGCAGGCCAGCAGTACGTGAGAACAGTGGAGGTGTGGCAGCCTCCACCTAGATTTTGGAAGATGTATGGAAGAGTTGGGGAACTCAGGCAGAGACCTGCTGCAGGGGTGGAGTCACTGCAGAGGTCATCTGTGGAGCAATGTGGAGCAGAAAAGTGGGGTTGGGGCCCCCACAGAGAACCCCGACTGAAGAAATGTCTAGTGGATCCATGATGGTGGGACTGCCACCAGGAGCCCAGAACCATGGGGCTGCTGGCAATGTGTAGTGCCAGCTTGGAAAAGCCACAGGCACCATGCAGCTCAATGATCTGCACTTGGTGGAGCTGTAGGACCGAGGTTGCCCAACACTTTAGGGGTCCAGGTGCCCCAGTGTGCTTAACATTTGCCCTATTGGGTTTTGGATTTGTTTGGGGACTGTTTTTCCTTTCTATTTCTCCCTTCCGGAATGGAAATGTGAACCCAATGTCTGTCCCACTGTATTTTGGAAGTATATAAACTTGTTTTTGACTCTTTACAGGTTCACAGCTGGAAGGACTTTTGCTTTTGGCCTCAGATGAGACTTTGGACTTTGGATTTTTGAGTTGGTGCTACAACAAGCTTAAGACTTTTGGGACTGAGATGGAATATATAATGTGTGGATGTAATGGTAATTTATCCTTGTTAGGGGAATGTCGCAGAAGATTCTGAACATGTAGATTGTAGGGCAAGGACCCTAAAGGGGTGGATTGTTGGGAAAATAGAATAGTTTGGTCAGGGCCCTCACCTCAGGGCCAGTTGGGGGTGGAGTTAGTGCACCTGCTTGGTGCTGCCACTTTGGCTGGTGTTTACTGCCTGGGGCAGCTGCCATCAACACAGCCATGCTTTTCCAAACCTATGGCTTCCAAGGACCTTTTGGCCGGTTACCTAGCTCATAGACCTGCATGAAGGGGTCTGGTGACCCAGCCTGGCATGTGAGGGGTCTGGGAACCCAGCCTGGCATGTGAAGGGTTTGTGACCCAGTCTGTGAATGGGCTTGAGGGGCCTGTGGGCTCCAGACCCAGCCCTAGCTTGACAATCAGCCCATTCGGTGCAGGATTACCAGCACATAAAAGAGCACCACAACTGGCATAGTAGTGGTCGAGTAGCTTTACACTCAGAAATCAAACTTCTTAAGGATTTCTACCACTGGGCCAATAGCAACCTCCTTCCTAACCGGTATGGGGATTACAGAGGTAGCAGTCCTGGGGCCCAGCCATGTAAATGTGGGGTGCAATTAGTTTTCCAAACATCCCTCCTGAGACCCATGAGAAACCAGAGAAAGATCAGCTGGCTTTTTCAATATGGCCACATTTCCCTGGGCACTCCAAGTGTCCCTAGACCTTATCTACGCAGGTTCAGTTTTTGTCTGTTCACCCAGGGGTGATCAGGCCCACGGTGGATGTTTCCCACTGGTGAGTCTCACAAGAGGCTGAGAAACAAGAAACTTATCATTACCTGAATATTGTTTGGTTATTGCCTGTCCCTCTTGCTCCTTAAATGTGAGCTCTCTGTGGGCAAGGACTCTCTTACATGGAACTTGGAACATGTGAGCACTCAATATACATTGATTGAAAGAAAGAATGAATGAATATTAGTTCATATTCTTTACCCATTTTTCATTGGGCTGCTTGGTTTTGATTGCCTGTTTTGATTTGTAGGAACTTTTTATATATTAAGAGCTTGTATAGTTAAAGATATAGATTTAGATATTTATATAGATATAAGCTAAGAACTTACAAAGATTAATTTAGAGAATTGGTATTTTTATGGTGTTCTCTTCCTATGTAGGAGCATGGTATGCTTTTCTATTTGTTTTTATCTTTATTTGTATCTCTCAGTAATATTCTAAATTGTTCTTCATATACTTTTAGCACATCTCTTGTTTATCTTTTGAGTTGCTATTACAAATGAGGTATTTTATTTCTTTATACCTTCTAAGTAAATATTGTGTGGCTATATTAAGGCTTTTGATTTCTTTATGTTTATTTAGCACCCAGCCACCTTGCTGAATTTTCTTTTTGTAAGTAATAGCTTTTCAGTTGATTCTCTTATCTAGACATATATATATGTGTGTGTGTATATATATATACACACATATATATAGACATATATATACATTTTACAAATTGTGATAATTTTATTTTCTTATTTTTTATTTTTATACTTTTTCTTATCTAATTGCATTAGCTAGTATCTTCAAAAATAGTGGTGAAAGTGTGCATCTTTGTCTCATTACCAACTTAATGAGGCAATTTTTTAAATTGTTTTTTACTTTCTCATTAAGATTTATTACTAATGGGAAGAAACTCCTTTCTTTTGGGCAATGTTCTTCTTCATCAGATTCACATTTGTGATGTGGTACTCTTCCCAGCTAGAGTATCTCCTCAAGAACAAGTGAAGCCACCTCACCAACATCAGGAAGATACAGAGAACTATGGGGTTAACTAGGGCCCCCCTGATACAAACATCACAAAGTCAGACAGCATTTGGCATTACCAGAATCAGGAGATGCTGGGTGGCTACCCCTTCCAAGGGGAATTTGCCACTTACTCAGGAGCAAGGTATGTTGTGAGACTTGGAAGAAACTCCAGTACTGCAACCAGGTGAGCAAGTCTGAGCCCTGGACAAAAGGACCAGGGTGTCTTCTGGCCATTTGTGGGACAATTAGGAATTCAGGATCCATTTGAATAGTTTCAACAGTTGCTATAATGTTACTATTCTGTCTGTGACACTTGTAGATACTTTTATTTTACACTTCTCAGGAAATATACCTTTTAGTTTAAAAATTCCTTGTTCAACTTCAAACTACAGATATGTTTTGGTTTGGAAATTTGCCAAAACCCATTCCTTTTCTTAACTGGAAAAACACATATCTAATCAATCCTAGCTGCAGTTGAACTCAGGTAACTCTAGCTTAGACAAACTGTAATCTTCAAATATTGAATACTGCCCTTTATGAACTATTTGTACATCAACCCAAAATTCAAATGCCAAAATTTAATTTCCAGAGACTTATAGAGTGGGTTAGTATATGAATCCTGAGAGTCTGTCATTACATATGAAAAAGTCTAAATTAAAATGATCATCTCTTCATTTAAATTTTCAGCAAAGGGCCCATGGCTCACTTGGGAGAGTGTGGTGCTGATAACACCAAGGCCACGGGTTCAGATCCCTATATGTAGGGATGGCCAGTTAGCTCACTTGGGAGAGTGTGGTGCTGATAACACCAAGGCCACGGGTTCAGATCCCTATATGTAGGGATGGCCAGTTAGCTCACTTGGGAGAGCGTGGTGCTGACAACACCAAGTCAAGGGTTAAGATACCCTTACCAGTCATCTTTTTAAATAAATTAATTAATTAAATAAAATTTCAGCATGGAATTAATTACTCAAAAACAATAATGCCAACAAAATGACATTTACACTCCTTCCAGATCTCAAAACTGAATAGCTGTTAGTAAAAAGTGACATGGAATACTTCAAAAAGAAGTAGTTGACATAGCATGTGAAATTAATTCTACCTCAGACCTTAAATGCCAAATATATTTTCCTGAATGTTTAACCTTGGTCTGAATGCTATTGTGAAAATTTCCATTCCTATAGTCTACTAAATTTATATTCATGTTAACATCAGTGAAAGTTTGGGCATTAGTAATCATAAAATATTTTATAGGAAAATTAATTTGGGAAATGTAGCTTCTTACCTGGTATGTGATAGTGATAATGGGAATCCCAGGGCATCCTCCTCCTTTGTAATGTTGAATGGAGAAAGTAGTTGGCCCTGTCTTCTGTTTCCCCAGAGTTCTACAGCATCTTGAACACAGGCACTGACTAGACCAATGCACAAAAGCCCTCTTTGTGGAATTTGTGGTCTTCAGTGCTAATGGGAATCTGTTCTGTGTTGTGACCCTGATTTTGGAGTCCAGCGATGTGGGTATGAAGGCCTCTTCTTTCCTGCCTCTGTGACCTGGGTATCTCAGGAGAATGCCCAATTCTTTCTCTAACTGATACTACTCATTAAAAGATATTATTTTAATTAAAGTTATTACACATAAATATAATTTTACCAAAACTGTGCTTTAACCAACGGAGCCAACCAGCCAATCTCCTTAAATATAATTTAAAAAATCAAATAGTTTGGGCCGGCCCGGTGGCGCACTGCTACAGTGCGCCGCTTGGGAGTGCAGCAGCGCTCCCGCCGAGGGTTCGGATCCCACATACAGACCGGCGCTCACTGGCTGAGCGAGGTGTGGGTGCAACACCGAGGGTTGCAATCCGTTGCCGGTCACGAAAAAAGACAAAAAGGAAAAAAAAAAAAAATCAAATAGTTCAAGGAAAAAACTAGCAGTCCTCTGTTTATCCCTACCTCACTTTTACTCCTTGGAGACATCTACTTTCAGTTTTTTTAACTGGTTCTTATAGAATTAAAAATTTTTTAACACGCTTATTTGCTAGTTCATGAATTTTCCATTGTAGACATTATTTATTTCTTGCTGTGAGGATGGCTTTCTTATAACCACACATATGCCTAACATATATATACACACACACACACGCACACCTTTTTTCTTTCCTCATTCTTCCAATATAATAATTTGTATTTAGTTTAATATTATTTCCATTATTATGATTATATATTTTTCAAATATGGGACATGTAGTATATTACAATTAAATTTCCTGTTTTCCCTGGAATTTATCATTACTTTTTAAAAAAATTTGCTTGATTTTGCATGTATTTATCATTGGTTCATCTCCAAACTCTTTCTAGAAATAAAAAATATCTCATTCTGCTCGAAAATATCAGGTAACCTATCATTTTCTTTTTCGTAGAGACATCCCCCAACTCCCGGAGGCCCTCCCTCCTCTTGGCACAATCTGAATTGGTTATTCTCTAGGCCTGCTCTATAGCTTTCCCTTCAGGGGTTCTCTTCACCATCACCCTGTGGATTATCTTTACCTCTCTCTAATATTGGATCCCCTTTCTCCTGGATCCCATGTCTTCCTCACTTGGTTTACTTCCGCACTTGGAGTTACTTCTTCCAGTAACTTCCTGGAAGGGGGCAAAGGAGGTAAATTTGTTGAAGCCTTACATGTCCAAAGTGTTTTTATTCTGCCATCACATTAGATGGCTAATTTGTCTGGATACAATATGTTTCTTGCAGTATGTTGAAAAGCATAACTTCATTGCCTTGTAGCTTCTCATGTTGCTGTTGAGAAGTATAATAATGTCATTCTGATTCCCAAAAGTTTCTAGATTTCCCTCTTTGTCCCCAGGGTTATGAAAGGACCTCATAGTAAACTCTTTTATCTGGAAACTTGTGTCCTCAAGTTCTGAGAAATTTTCTTGCATTATTCTCTGTTAATTTCTTTTCCATTTTCTCTGTTTGCTTTATCTGATATATTCCTAGCATTTGGAACTCCTGGACTGATGCTCTGATTTTCTTATGTTTTTGCTTCTGTTTTGCATCTTTTTCTTCTAATATCTGAGAGATTATTTCAACTTTATCTTCCAAACCATTTGTCAAAATTTTTTCTATAATATTTTAACTTCCAAAAATTGTCTTTCACATAATATCTTTTTTAAATAGCCTGCTGTTGTCCTTTTATGGATACAATATCCTTTCTTAACTTTCTGAGGATATTATAGTGTTTTTCTTTTCTTCTCCTCCTTCACGGTCTCTAATTCCTCTGAGCTTCTTTTATTTCTTGATTTGTTGTTGTATTTTGATCTCCAGTTTTCAAAGTTAGAAGTTCAGTGTGTGGCTGTCCTTTTGTATTTAAAGGGAGGCAATAAAAAGCAAATAAATGCTAATTAGAAGCTCTGTGTGCATGGATAGAGCTTGTCAACTGGTATTTGTCTTTTCTCTTGGGCAGTCAGTTTTCACAGAGGGACCCTTCAAACTCCCGCCTTGAGGCTATGAGCCTACAGTATTATACTTCTCAGAGCCTGTGGAGAGAAGGGGACTGGGGGACTGGGAAGGGTCTCACCATGCAGCATGCAAACTTTCCCTAAATTCCTTTTTTCAGTAAATTATTACTTTCAGATGTATCTGAGTACAAATTCTCTCCAGTTCAAAGATCACCAGGAAATAAACCTTTAGTCTTGGGGTGTTAAAGGCAGGATGGGCAGCAAATACCCGGTTGTGAATGGTGAGGGCGGAAATCTGGGATCTAATTGCTGATGTTCAGACTATCAATGCTATTTTCAGTTCCACCTGAACTTCTACCCTCAGCGATAACCGATGCCTCCAATTTCTGGGCCTTTCCAAGGTTTTGTGGTTAGAATTGGCTTGCTTCTGGGTTTCCTGCACTGCTGTCTTAGGTTTCAGCTTTCTTGAATCTGCTGTCAGTATCATTCCTCTACGTTTCAGCTTCCCAGTTTGTTGATCTCATCTGCCTTCCTCTTCATCTTCGGGTCATTTTTTCATTATCATTGTAGTGGTGTTTTGTAAGGGATTGGAGGGAAACTGGTATTCAATTCCCCCACCTTTAACAAGAAGTCTGTCCTAATCCGACTTCCTTTCTCCTCTTTTTTCCTGTGGAATTTTCCCACAAGTGTCCTTCCATTTGCTATTAAGTGCTACTTTTTTTTTTTTTTTTTAAAGATGACCGGTAAGGGGATCTTAACCCTTGACTTGGTGGTGTCAGCACCACGCTCACCCAGTGAGCGAACCAGCCATCCCTATATGGGATCCGAACCCGTGGCCTTGGTGTTATCAGCACCGCACTCTCCCAAGTGAGCCACAGGCCGGCCCCTTAAGTGCTACTTTTAATTAAGATTTTTTTTCCTCCCAGACCCACACAGAGTAGACGACTTCTATACCTACTTCTAAATGAAGCACAAAGGCCTTCTGAGGGTTTTCATAGGGTTTTTATTGTTAGTAACTATCTAAAAATAGAGGTCAAAATAAAGATCAGAAAAGTCCCCAATCCTGAGAGCTAGCTATGAGAAGTAAGAATTCCTTTTGTTCCAAAATGTACTTTCTACCTACAAGGGGTATATCTTAATTCTCATATTTTGGGGCTTTGTGAAAAGTTTATATTTACAAGATTTTTCATGATTTTATAAACTTCAACATTCTCACTGGCCTTCCAGGTGGAGTCTGAAGCTTTTTAGTCCATCCTCATATAAACATCTGCATATCCATGGGATACTATAGATACCCATGGGATATTAGTGCTTTAGACTTTTATCTCTGCAGCCATTCTAACTTGGTAAGGGTAACATCTGTAACAGCTGTTAAGCCATTGACACCTCTCTAGGTGCAATCGGCAGTATATCCTTTCCTTCTACTGACTTTAGTGAAATTGGCATTTCTCCAATTGCTTTGCATACATGATTTCATTTAATGTTCACGACAGCTCTAACAGAAATACTAAGTAGAGTGTAGAGACTCAGAAACATTTGAAATTGATGATACACAAAGAATTGGGGTTATTCAAAGACTAAGTTTGAAGAGAAGAGGGCAAAAGTTTTAAAGACTTTTGACTCCAGGTGTTCTTTGACTCCACGTGCTTGCTTCACCTCTGTAAGACTAGACAGCTTAACTTGCCTGCAGACATCAAATAAGGGTTTTGCCTGGTCTATCATCTCACAAAATCATCTATTACCAACTAGTCTGTTACTATGCCTTCAAGATACAAGTGAACCAAAAATGTTAGATGTGAGAAATACTAAAGATTGACAACAGATTTTATTTGTGGAGCTCCAAAATGACCTGATACTAGAATTATGGCTATGATTTCAGTCCTTTCCAGAAGTCTGAATTCAGTTAGAGGCTGACTGGCTTTCCACAAAGCAGAGTAGCTCTTTCAATTTTCAGGAGTTAAATAATTAAATCTGTACAAATAATATTATTTTATGTGCAGTTTTATTACCCCTATTATAAAGTAATATCAAGAAAGTATGGGCCGGCCCGGTGGCGCACTGCTACAGTGCGCCGCTTTGGAGCGCGGAGGCGCTCCCGCTGAGGGTTCAGATCCCACATACAGACTGGTTCCCGCTCACTGGCTGAGCGAGGTGCGGGTGCAACGCCGAGGGTTGCGATCCCATTGCCGGTCCCGGTCCGGTACGGGCGCGACACTGAGGGTTGCGATCCATTGCCGGACATGAAAAAAGACAAAAGGAAAAAAAAAAATAATAATAAATAAATAAATAAAAACAAGAAAGTATGATGAACAGGGCCGGCCCAGTGGCTCACTCGGGTGAGTGCGGTGCTGATGGCACCAAGGCCCCGGGTTCGGATCCCATGTGGGGATGGCCGGTTCGCTCACTGGCTGGGCGTGGTGCTGACAACACCAAGTCAAGGGTTAAGATCCCCTTACCGGTCATCTTTTAAAAAAAAAAAGAAAGTATGATGAACAAAGAGCAAGTATTTAAAAATATGAATGATTGCACTCAAAAGAGAATACGTTTAGAGGGAGGGGGAGGAGAAAAAAGAGAACATATTTATATCTTAAGCCAACTACAATGTTTTTTTCATTATTCTCAGACTTGATAACTAATTTAGAAATTTTTCTATTATTTATTTTTAAGTTTATGCAAAAGGTCTACGATCTCTGAGAAAAGGAATAAATGTTATACAAGGAAAGTTGTATTAGAGGCCCACTTTTCTGTAGGCAACATTTCTGAGTGACTACAGAACAGCACCAAGACCATAACCTACTCTGTCCAAATTAGACTTGAAAAAGTGCCTGGCAGTGTGCTTTGCCTATAGAAGTCAGCAGTGTTCATAACACTCTATAAGATACAGACTTAACTAATCAGGCCGGCCCGAGGCTCTCTTGGGAGAGTGTGGTGCTGATGGCAACAAGGCCATGGGTTCGGATCCCTCTATAGGGATGGCCGGTTAGCTCACGTGGGTGAGCATGGTGCTGACAATGCCAAATCAAGTGTTGGGATCCCCTTACTGGTCATCTTTTTTTTTAAAAAAAGAGAGAGACTTTAATCTTTCAGACAAGCAGTGGTAACTGTAGGATTTATGTTTAGGATCAACAGCTGAAATGGCAGAGGGGAAGGTTCTTCACTAGGGAGGGAAACATTCTGGACATGAACATAATCCTCATTAGTTTTGTCATCTTGGGACTTGACATGAAGCATATATCTCTACACAACAAAAAACACAGCACAATACCGCCATGACTGGTACAGGTGAGAGGGAGACTGAGGAACACAGGATATTCCTACCTCTTATCTAAAGTTTCCCAGTTACACACAAGTGTTCTTTCAGACTCCCCCTCTCCTCCTCCTCCGCCCTACCAGATCTGTATTTGTATAATATCAGTTAAAATAGAACTTGGGCTAATGTCCACAGCAGAGAAAACAATAAACTAGAAGCCATTTATGCTGCTAGTCACATTGAAAATTTCTTCTGCCTTCATAATGGGTAGGTATGTGCTTGTCAAGGATAATGCATTTAAATTTCACAGAACAAAGGCCTGGAATTAGTTATTATTTTGTACCCTGGCCAAGGCATAAAGCCTGAGGCACAACAAATAATCATCCTTTAAATGTAACCATAACATATTGCCCATCCTTTATATACAAAGGGGTTTGCTTTCTGGATAGAGATGTTCATCCATTAACTCATCCATACCAAGAGATGTTTGGTGTCCCGTTGGCCATCTTCTTTGGTCTAGGGACAGTGGGTCTGTGCAGCTTGAATGGTGATGGCAGCTGGGGTCCAGCCTGCTGTGTAGACAGGTCTTAAGACCTTGGTCTTACGACAATAAAAGAATTGTGATCAGGTGCCAACTTGTTCATGTTTATGGGGCTCTTTCCAAGTAACCTAGTTGCTGCAACATAAAATTATGAATGTATCTCTCGTATAACAAAACCTAATTTGTGGGCCGGCCCGTGGCTCACTTGGGAGAGTGTGGTGCTGATAACACCAAGGCCGTGGGTTTGGATCCCATATAGGGATGGCAGTTGGCTCACTGGCTGAGCCTGGTGCTGACAACACCAAGTCAAGGGTTAAGATTCCCTTACTGGTCATCTTTAAAAAAAAAAAAAAAAAAACCTAATTTGTGAGCAGCATTTCTCACCTCTAGTTTAGCATCCATGTTTGTATTCTCAGCACTATTAAACCTACTAGAAGAGCTACTGCCAGAGAACAATATAGGATTAGAGTGCTTCAGAAAACAGTCTAGCATGATGGCACATCTCATTGGGTTAACTTGTCTCCTTTTGAGAGGAGATTTAGCTCAGACCAGAGCAGTAGAGGAGGCTGGTCTTTACTTTCAGGGTGAATTTGATGTAGACACCAGCTAGAGGACACATTTCAGTTTCTTCAGCACAGCTCTCAACCACATACATGCCCTTTTGCTAATGTTCTGACATGCAAAAGTATAGGAGGCCACACTACAAAGCAGAGTTCTTACATCAGTAAGCAGTCGACCTAATAGGACTCAGAGCAGGTGCACTGGAGATACTCCCATCACAGGAATTGACAATGGCACATGCTTCATGATGAATAACTGTCAGCTTTTCTTCGTACAGGTTCATCACCTTCTATGAGGCAATAAAAATGAACTCTGCTGTCACTCCTGGGCTTCCTGGCTGTATTGGCAACTGTTCAGCTAAGCAACCTGCTGCATCATAACCCTAGGCTGCAGGTCATCAGGAGAACACTGATCAAAGCCTGGGATGAGGTGGTGGGCTTTCTGCTATCTTCCTGATCCCACTGACAGTCTATGCCACTGCTGTAAGCCCTAATGCCCAGTGTCTCTCTTTCCCTAAGTCTGTGGTCATGGAATCACATTGCTTCCCATAGAAAAGGTCACTGTACAGAAAACCATTTGTTGGGAAAATGGAACAATCTGGTCAGGCTCCCCCGCCTTGGAGCTGGTTCAGGGTGGTTCAGTAAACATTGTGTGGGTGGAGTGAGTATGCCTGCACTGCACCTCTTTGGCTGGTGTTTACTGCCTCGGGCACCCGCCCTGTGCAGCCATGTTTTTTCCAGACCTGCAGCTTCCAAGGACCTTGTGGCTGGTTGCCTAGCTTACAGAACTGCGTGAAGAGGTCTGGTGACCCAGCCTGGCATGTGAAGGGTTTGTGACCCAGTCTGTGAATGGGCTTGAGGGGTCTGGGAGCTCCAGACCCAGCCCTAGCTCAACTATCGGCCCAGTCGGTGCAGGATTACTGGCAGGTAAAAGAGCCGCGACATCTAGCGTGGTAGCCTAGCTTTACAATTGGCGTCACCAACAGGATTATTGTCTCCACAATTGGCAGTGTGAGGATTCCAGGCCTTAGCCATAGCCGTAGCCAGACAAATTGGCTTAGTCGGCAGGATTCGAGACATTAGCCTCGCAGTAGCCCTTGTTGTAGCCAGACAACATTGCTTCAAGTTGGCAGTGAGTTTTGGAGAAAATGTAGTTGACTAAGTAACCTGGGTTTAGTTGTAGTTCCATACTTCTACTAGTTTGATTCAAATCCAGATGTTTGTCTCATCTCTAAAATAGGGATAAAATTTAGCTCACAGGATAATGTTAAGGTCAAATAAATTTAAGTGAAAACACTATGTAATTACAAAGAAATTTTATGTATTTCTGGGGAATAGTAATTTGAATGGCCACAAGGAATTTCTTTCCATTCCACTGCTTCTATGTTGGCCACATCAGCAAGCACCTCAGGACAGAAAGAACTGTAATCATCTTCCACTGGCTGGCCTATCTTCTGTTCAGTTTAATCTGCTGTTTAGATGAAGCATCTCTGACTACCAGACTTTTTTTAGTTCAGCAATGATTACTGTTGGTCTCCTGATGGGAATTTCTCAATACAAGGAGGTAAAAAAAAAGAAAAAAAAAAAATCCTCGTTTCTATTTGGTTTAACATATATAATGAGGGAACTGCTTATAAAAGCAGCCCCCATCTGCACCGCTGCACACTGTAAAAGGGAGAAATTTAGATCCTTTGCTATTGTTTATAAAGCTCATATAGCTTTTGAGTGGCTATTGCTTTCAGAAACCTGCTCATGAGCACTTAGTCTACCTCCTTCCTCACTTCTTGTATCCTTAATCTTATTGCCAAAGGACACTGGGCCTGAACTTTCGCTCTCATACCTGGCCAGAATTAACTTGATTTACTTCTAAATGGCCCTTTGAAAGTGTATAATGGAAGTGACTTTTTTTTTTTTTAAAGTAGGGAGGTACAGTTGCAGGAAGAACTACACTATTGCTGTGCAGTTAATACTCATTTTCAGAGGGCCTATTATTTCCCTCCAGGAACTACCAACACACATCTCCATCTTCCCATTCAACTTTTACATTTTATCTTTTATGATAAAGGAGGAAACTTATATATGAGGATTTTGGCCACAAACACTGGTATATAAAGGGTAGATTTGATCAAGGAAGGCAAAAACTGCAGTTTAAATTGGTGAAACTGGCAAGATTTTGATCAACGTTGCTCATTCTCATAATCTAGAATTGTTTCCTTATTAAAATAGGTAAATTAACAGTTTCTAATGTGGAAAGTTACTTTAGAAAAAAGAATGTAGCTGCTAGTTTTGGCTGAACTATTTTGTTGTGATTCTAATTCTGATTGCGAGGGGTTGAAGCCCTCACCCCTAGAGTACTTTCTTTGTATCTTAAAGTTCTAAAGGAAGTAACAATCAGAATAATAAACTTTTGCTAACACCTACTTTTTGACTTAGCAAAACAAAACTTTTCTGCTTTCAATGTTACTATGCAACATGAAGGGAAAATCAAGTGAACTTATTGGGAAAAAGTCTTGCATTACAAACTCAGAGACTGCTTAAATTATTTGGTTGACCTGGACATAAGCACTTTTAAGAGGATGATAGGTTAGTGCATAGAGATATTTTGTCATATAGGATATTTCCATCAAGATGGTGTTTATTACAAGGAATTATCCTGAGTTTTCATTTTTTTTTTTTAACAATGCGCTAGTGTCAACAATCAGTGGGCCAATACCAAGGGAAAATAAACATCATTTGTTAAAAAGAACACCTAAAGGGCCGGCCCGTGGCTCACTTGGTAGAGTGCGGTGCTGATGGCACCAAGGCCGCGGGTTCGGATCCTATATAGGGATGGCCGGTTTGCTCACTGGCTGAGCGTGGTGCTGACAACACCAAGCCAAGGGTTGAGATCCCCTTACCGGTCATCTTTTAAAAAAAAAAAAAAAGAACACCTAAAGGGCCGGCCCGTGGCTCACTTGGTAGAGTGCGGGGCTGATGGCACCAAGGCCGCGGGTTCGGATCCTATATAGGGATGGCCGGTTTGCTCACTGGCTGAGCGTGGTGCTGACAACACCAAGCCAAGGGTTGAGATCCCCTTACCGGTCATCTTTTAAAAAAAAAAAAAAAAAAAAGAACACCTAAATTAGAAGGATATTATTATGGAAACCATTTGGTAAGCCCTGAATTTGAGAAAGATCTCTTTATGCAGAAAGGAATGACAGAATTCAGAACTTACAGCTTTAAAGACAATGGAAAAAAAAGAAAAAAACAAACAAACAAAAAATACTAAAACAAAACAAAAAAAATACTAAAACAAAAACAGTTTTCTATGGCTAACCTGTTAAATTTTATTGGAATGCCATGTTTAGTTTCTTGGTATAGCAGAGACAGCTTTCATTGTCACTTTTGGTAAGCATTTATTCTTTCAATATGGGTTTGCTACCTCTTGAAGCTTCCATGTTTAGATATATTGTCCAGAATTGCCAAAACTCACAAAGGATTTGAATCATTTGCAATTCCACTGCATCTCACTGTTTTTTTCTTGTAAAAGCCCGGAAGTCAAAATTATTCTAACATCCTTAGAGTCAGTCATTCCTGCTCTTCTGTCCACTTTTTCCTTTTCAATGTCTCTTTGCCTGTCACCCTAGGTTCCACCAGATGTTTTCTTATTAACATATCCCAATTGTTAGCATATAGCTTATGTTTATAAAATAGACACTAAACTGTCAGTCACTCAGTATTCTTGTCTTTCCAGGTTACTGCTTTGGACCCAGTCATAGGCTCCTTTCTGATCCTCACCAGTATCATCTTGATGGTATCTGTGATCATTCTATTTTTTTTCTGCCATTCTAATGGCCGTTGGAAAAGAAAGATAGTCCCTTAAGGTAGATAACTCTCTGGTTTGGTAATTGAAAAATAAACTATCATGATTTTATATCACTGGAAAAGCTCAACTGTAACTGCTCGTAAGATTATGCACAGTATCAGCATATTCCCTGTACTAGTCTCAACAGCTCTGCCAGCTATTTTTCTAGGAAACCCAATTTACCAAGACTACATTATGTTCTATAGCTACTGTCCTATAAATAAGTGGCCTTCAACCCGTAAGTAGTGGAAACAGTCCAATGCTTGAAAAGAAATTAAAAGAAATACTATCTTTACTCTATATATTTACTATTTTTTGGATCTCTGGTACTTTTTTATTCCAACATTAGCAAGAATTTCAATTTCCTCACTTTTCTCCTTCTATGAAAGAAGCTACATTGATAGATATGCTGCTATAGAAGCTCTCAAACTGGTTAGGAATCCAGCAGCACCAGAACACTTCACTTGAGTAAGTAGCCATCACAGCAATGGGCAGTAACACTGAAGCTTTAGAAGACAAAGACAATCTACCTTAGTCTTGTTACCTCCTATCCTAGCTTATTACTTCTCAGCATATTATTACTTATCTTTAAGTGATGTAGCTTAGAAAACTGTAGATGTATAGTATACAGTATAATATCCTTGGTTCTTCACTCTGTAAGTTAGTGAGGAATCAAAATCCCATTGGTTCCAAGTTCTTGCTTATGGATCTTGGCACTGTCAGGACTGGGCTAACACTGCAAGGATAACCCAGCTCTGCTGCCAAGCAGCAAGTAACACTCACCACCCATGCCCCAGGACAGTTGTGGGAGATGAGTCAGAAGTGAGATCACTGCAACTTACTAAAAATAAACATACAAGCATGAGGTTTGGCCGATGGGAAGCTCTACCACAGAGGAGTAACCACGCAAACTCACAGATGCTATCCAAGCATCTTTCAATACAGAGATAAAAATGAGCCCCATAATGCTCTAAGCATCCGCTTTACTGAGGAAGCTGAAGGTGAGTGCTGGGGCTGGCTCTGGCTCATGCACCAACATGGGTCAGATGTTTAAAAATATTCTCCACTAAAATCCAAATTTGTACTTCCTTATTTGAACAAACTATGAAGAAAGCAGGACACAGGATCTTTAACTTTATTAGCAGCTACTAAGCTATAAAATACAAACCAATCAAAAACATTAAAGGAAAGCTGCTTGAAACAGGTATGTACAGATACATCACACAGAAGCAAAAGCTGTATCTCCCAATCCCAAAGCCACCCCTGTGAGGAAGGATAGCCTTAGCTAAGGGCCAAAAAAGCACATAAGTTACAACGGTAAGATTCTCATCCTCCCAGGAAAGCAGTGAACTACAGCCACGTGGGCACCAAAAATTTATCAGAGATCAGTTTTTAAAGATTCCCTTGATCATAAAGTTTTCAAATGAAAACAGGTACTCCTCCTTTCCTGTAGGCTTTCCAGCTCACTACCCAAGAGACTTGAGTACTTCTATTAAGGCAGCTGGAAGCCCACCCTAGGCTTGAATGACAACTTCTGTCCAATATGTGGCCTGTCCTTCCTTTGCCAATAATGCAATCCAACAGAACATTCTATGGGGAAAACAGGTCATTTCCACAGTGCTGCCCTCTGGTAAAAGGGAAACATAGCACTCAAAATAAAGCAAAAGGCCACAGAGGGCTCCCTGAGAATCCAGCAGAACTAAGAGAGGGCTTCAACTTCCCAAATAAACTTTGCAACTGGATCCAGGTGAAATAGTGCCCTGCAGCAAGGAGTAGTGTATATGCCAATGAGAGGGCCCAGCTTCCAGGAACCTTTACAATGACTTCCTGAGTCTTTTTCTCTCCCTCCCATTCAATTAGAGACTGAGAAAACACACATGTTGGCCTTGATTCTCACTCACCACAATCCCCCTGTACAGAGGGGTTTGTTTCTAAGTCTGGAATCTCAACACGTGGCTGAGACACTTCATGGGGTGCTCTCCTCCATTGTCCAGCCATCTTTGGCACTCTTCCTGCAATGCTTTCATCTTCTCACTCTTCTGTGGAGGAACTGTTGGACCTGGAATCATTCTGACAGGAAACAGACAAGCACAGCTGCCAGGAGCCAGCTGCTCTGAACTCAGAGTCTCCAGTTGTTAGTCTCTTAGGATTAATAGAGAACTGGAAAGCAGCAGAATCTGGTTGAGCAGAAAGAGAGCCCAAAGGAAGAGTATGCTCAGTGACAATTAATAGATGAAATGGAATTTCATGGAGATTCTTTGTTACAAGGAGAAACTGCTCAGTTTCAACTCCCAGAACTTGAAGTTGCCTGGTTTAAGAGGCCTAGGTTTTCTTTTTCAGCTCTTCAAATCTCCGGGAAAGATCATCAAAGTCAATGTCTTCAGATGCTGAGGTGCTGGCACCAGCAGATGTAGTTGGTAGTGTGTCTGGCACAGATGGCAACTCTGGTAGTACAAAGTTGTCATAGTTATCCACAGGTCTGGAAGGGGGCTTTGCAGAGGCTTCTGGCTTGGGTCCAGGACCTAATTAAATTAGGGCAAGGAGCATGATGTTATAAATCCCAGAGAAAAGCCTCAGATACCAGCAGAAAAAAATAAAAAGGCCCACAATCCCCTTTGGCAGAAAAAATAAAATGATCAAAATACAGGAGAAAACACTACTTTAAAAAAATAATTAAAAATTTAATTCTAACAGTCAATAAAATTTTTCAGGACAATTAACATTTGCATTTTCTAATTATAGTTGATTCCTATTTTACTTTGCTATGGTGAGAAAAAAGTTTAAGGGAAGTATTATTTGATGTAATGGTCTGATCTGTATTTCTAGTTCTCCATTTTATATTTTATGTTAAAATCATCCACCTATCTATCTATTGTATGTTTCCATTTATATCTTTTTGTGTGTGTGTGGCTGGTCAGTATGGAGATCCGAACCCTTGACCTTGGTGTTTCAAGGCTGGGCTCTCCATTTATATCTTAAGTTCTTGAATAGGTAAACTAAATTACAATTATGGAAAATCAGAACCATGCTTGCCTTTGGGGGGAGGGGTGAAGCTGACTGGAAAGGAACACAAGAGAACTTTCTGGGATAACAGAAACGTTCTATATCTTGGCTGATGTGGTGGTTATGTGTGTGTGTGTGTGTATGTATGTGTGTGTGTGTATAAACTCAAACTACACCATTAAAGTCTATGTGTTTTTAATGTAGATTATACCTCAATAAAACAACTGTCTCTAATTTTAAAAGTATCCCCCATCGGGGTTTCTGATAGTGCTTTTTTTTTTTGAGTGGATGGCCACATGAACATGCCTGCTTTATGAAAATTGTGATATACATTTATGACTTGTGTCTATTTTCTCCTAACATCTCTTTTAATACCCCAATTAAAAAAAAAAAAAAGTTGGAGGGGCAGGGGGTAAGTTCCAGGCACAATGGAAGTTGAAACAGCAATAATATAATAAAGAACTTGAGGATGACTTTAAAACCAGAAGATGAGAAAAAAATAAGTGAAAAAGAATAGCGATACCACTAACATAAACAGGGAACCTGAGAGATTCTTTGGGACTGGGGAAAATCTTTTATTTTTGGAAGCGGGAAATCCTGAGTTCCATTTTAGCTGTATTCCATTTGGGGAGAGGACAAGGCATGTGGACAGAAGGCCATGACATGGAGACAGTCTCTGAGAGAGAAACAGTAATGAGAAAGAGCAGAGGGTTCAGCACTGAGCCTTGAAGGTTTCTGACTCATACTCACCAACAACCTGTGCAGAAGAAACATTCTTATCAGCATTAATGTCATCAACCTGAAATACAAAGACTGTTAACAGAGGAAAAAGTAATGGCATCATTGGAGAAAGTACTGGTATAAGCCCCTGTGTTTTCCAAAAGCTAAGCTCAGCTGTTCACGAAAAGCAACAGAACACGCTCCAAAGAAACTAACCCTCCACCCCCTGCACTTCTTCCAACCAGTAGATACCATGGTGAACTCTTAACTGCTAAGCATAGAAAAAGAAAATTCTTACCACACCATGACAACTTTTTTTAAATGATACCTTCACCTTCCGGGCAAAGAAAAAGCACTAAACCATGAAATACATCTATAAGAACCAAGTCCTCAAAAACCGATGAAGTTCTACCTCATTCCTAGAAACAGTTGTGGGCCATGCTTTGAGGCATGCAAGATTGAAGCATAAGAAAACCTCAAGTCCAAGGTAAAACATATCGGCTAGAGATAACAGCCAAAGGGAAGAACAATAAGCAAGCTCAGGAACAGAGAGATCTTCCTAGATGAATAATTTACATAGCAAATGCCATATGGATTTGTTTTCTCAGTAAAGTATCATATGAAAATAGGTCTCAAAAGGCATATACTGAGGAAACAAGCCTGGCAGAAAATAAGTAATCAATTCTGAAGCAAAACTGTTATAACCACCTACAGTTCAAAGCACTGTTACCAAATTAGCTATTTATAGCAAATTCTAACTACAAGACAAAAATGTGAAATCAATGCTATAGGCTGGACCTTCTGATTAAGACAAAAATCTGGTCATTATTCCTTTACATGAGTGTAGAGAACTTACAAAGCTGAAATTTTAATAACTAATATTCTAGCACCAAGACTGTACCAGCTCATTGTAATTCTCAGCCTAGCTAATAAAAAAAAAAAAACCTAGTTAAGTGCCCTAGTAGGGCACTACAACTGTCTAAGAGATCTGCAGCTCCTTCCTATTCCTGGCTTAACTGCGGAAAAAGCATGGCCACCAACCATGATGCCATCACCACCACTCCCCATTTCTAGGGTAGTGTTAAAGCAACACAAGAATCCCAAAGCAAGAGCGATGCAGTACTAGGAATTGATCAAAACTTTGCCTTCCCTGTGGTCATTATTTTGCTCTCTCTTCATGGGATTCACTCTCCTGCTGCTTATAAAAGAGGCTCAGGCACTTACAGATTCATACGTTGGGGGAGTTGCTGGTATCTGAGGTGGATGAATATTGGGAAAGGCCTGGTAAGTCCCCACTGGCAATCCATTGAAATCTGACTGCAAAAAGAGAAAGGCAACATCAGAGACACTGCGCCCAATTTGCAATGTTTGAGGTTTGCATACAGGAAGGGAGATTGTGTGTGTGTGTGTGTGTGTGTGTGTGTGTGTGTGTGTGTGTGTGTGTGTGTGTATTCACACTGGACATTTAAGGTCCTCAAAAGGAAAAATAAAAGTCCCAAAGGACCAAACATCATAAAAAAGATTCCAGATTTTTAAATATCTATAGCCAAAGGCTATTCTTCAAATTATTAAGTCAAGTGCTTCAATGTCTGCAAGGGAAAGTTCTAATGAGACTTTCTTACTAACAATGACCTTCCTCTTCTTATCCACAAAGGTTTTTCTGTCTGGTAGTAAGTGGTTGTTACTCATTGTTAGAAAAAGCTACTAATATGACTGCAACAGGTCCCAGAGATATTCAGTAAATATACACGAGAAGAGTTTTTCTGGCACCATCTCTAGATTTTCCCTTCATTACCTACACTTGAACCAAAAAATTCTGAATCCTAATGATATTTTTTTCATGATATTGTCACTACACTAATGCCAAATGTTCTTACTGCTAAATGCTCCTGACAACCTACAATTCCTGAGTATATTCCCAGAGCCTATATGTCATCTTCTGTAACATTTTCCAAAGCTTACATCCACACTTATTTACATGTATACTTACTGGCCCTTTTGGCAGTGGATATGAGAAAGGAGTGTTTGGAGATGGCATGGGCATGGGCATGGGCATTGGCACTGTTCCACCAGGTCCACCAACCGGTGCTGTGAACCCGCCCCCTCCTCCTCCTCTTCCAGGGCCACCTTTCTTCACATCATCTGTGAATCCAACATCAATAAGGTCTGTCTCTACCCCAGGAGGAGCTTCTGCCTGAGAAAAAGAGAGAAACTCCTATCATTAACCCATGTCCAAGGTCAAGTTCTCCAGGAAGCAGACTCTCGAGATGGAAGTTAACATGAAGGAAGTTTACTGGGGAGTGTTCTTGGGATCAACATGTGTGGAGGAAATGAAAGAAGCAGAGCTGGGTGCAGGGAGAAGTTGGGCTACAACACAGTCACAACAAAGACCGCAGCTAACACCCCATGGAGTTGTGAGGCTCAGATGCACCTGCAGTGGTGTCCCAACTGGGGACTGGTGGGGTGGGGTGGGGTCTGAGCAGCAAACTAAAGCATCCACCACACCCCATCAACCTTAACTGCTGAATGATTACTGTTTGCATATTTTCCCTCCTTACACTATAAGCCTCTCAGGACACAGACCTCGTTTTTATCTGTCTCTGTATTCTCAGCTTTCGGTGCACTATCTGGCACACACTGGGCACCCAATAAATGTTTCAGGAACTGTTTAGGTCTTGAGGCATTTCTTGCTATCCACAAAGGGATCCTCAATTCCTTGAAGTGCACCAAAAAGAAGCAATAATAATGCCATTTTACATTTGTAGCAAGGTATATACCCTTTCAAAGTGCTTTCATTCATTCATCTAACCTGAACCTTACGTAGTGAGGTATGCAGGCATACTTACTGCCACCAAAAAGGCACTAACTGGACACACGCTTAAACTCACACACACAAACTTAAGTTAGCATAAAGAATATGGTTATTTTTTCAAGAAGGTCATATCTAGAGACTCATTTCCCTTGTTCTCTAGGCTAAACTTACCATGACCACAGAGTCAGGCTCATAGGGCACATTGTAATTCTTGGCAATTTCAATCAGGTATCGTTCCACCAGGATTTTGGGTGGGGCTTCCACACTCAGTTTGTGCATTAGCTGTAAGTAAAAGACCTGGGACTAAGACGTACATATACCAACCAGTTATACCAACTAGCCTAATCCTGACTTGTCTCACTATTTAAACTTAGTTCCTCTCATTTTACAGGTAAAATTGAGGGGAAAAAAGGTTCAGAGGAGTTAAATGATTTTCTTCACCATCACAAGGCACATTACAGGACCCATGTGTCTCTCCTCTCACATTCTCTATTTACACACGACCCAGGTGTTGATAAAGACTAATACTGCTGACTTCCACATTTCAATCCATCCATCTTTTCCTCCCACCTCTTCCTACTTTCACAAATCATCAGGGGCACAAAGGACAGGGGGAAAAAGTCAGGAACGACACAGTGTATCACAATCACAGGTGTTGGGCAGGGGTCAGGAGTTGACTGTACTGCCAGCCACAGTCCTTTCTTTCTCACCCTCACTATGAAGTGTGCAAACCTAGATTAACTCAGCCATACAGTAATACCCACTAGAATCACCATAGGCAGTAAATAACCTGCTCCCACCCCACACACTGCTTCACATTTACCAAGTATGTTCATTACCCTGTCATTCACAGTTCCAATCTGGTTGGTCCTACATAACTTGCCATATTCCTTGCTATACTTGGCACAGAGCTGATCAGCAACCTACAGAGGAAAAAATAACAGTACATAAAAATGGAAACCACTCCTACAGACTGCTTCAAGCTTCCTCTCCTGTCAACAGTAAACATGCTTCTATTACAAGATTTCCAAAAAAACAGGATCTATAAAAACTTAAGGGGTACACATTAACTCATTTATTTATTTGTTTATCCATCCATCCAATGAGCAAGTGACAAACACTATTTTAAGCATTATGATATGTACTATGAATATAATGATGAGCAAAAACAGACATTGTTTCTACTCTTATAGTCTCCGGAGAAAACAGTCATTAACCAAATATTCACACAGATAAAGGTACAACTGCAGTTGTAATAAGTGTTACCAAGGAAAGGTACACCACGCTATCACCAGCTTATAACAGGAGAATCAGATCCTGAACAGAAAAGTTACATAAGGCAACCTGAAGGAAATGATGCTTTGCTGAGATTTAAAGGATGGGTTAGAAGTTAAACAAGGAGGGAGGGAAGAACATTCCAGGAAAAGAAAACAGCATGTGCAAAGGCCTCTGATGGAAAAAACATGGCCAATCCTCAAGCTTGGAATAAAGTCAGTGAGCTTCTAGGGCAGAGCCCGAGGGAGGAGTATGGCAGGAAATGATAAAGTAAGAAAGGCAGGTGGGAGCCACACAATGTACAGCCATGCAGGCCACATTAAAGAGTCTTGTTTCTATAACAAGAATAGAAAGCTATTAAAGGGCTTGAAAGGAAGGGCTACTGACAGGGTTTCATTTGTGTTTTGAACAAAACCCTCAGGTTGTTCTGATGGAATGGTGAACAGACTAAAGGATGCCAAAGTAGGTATAGGAAAAATACTCAAGAAACTACTATAATAGTCCAGGCAGGAGATGATAGCAGCATCGGACAAGAGTGGTCCCGACATTCTGGGTGCCCAGTAGGGGCGTTTTCACTGTTCAAGATGTAGACTTTTAGGGGTACCTGGTACCTATGATATAAATTTGTCATTTGTCTTTTGACTTAACAGTTTTTGTTTTGCTTTATACCATTCAGAAATTATTTTTTACTTATATTAGTTTGTCACTCTTTGTTTATGGCTTTTGGGTTTTGTGACATATTTAGGCTTTTTCCACTATGAGATTAGTTTTAAAGGAGGAATATAAGTGAGATTAAAAACAAGACTGAGGCTAAAAGCAGTTGCCTCTATTCTCCCATTTTTCTGTCCATAACTCAATAACTACCTTCCCTATCCTATCAGAATATAGAAGGTTTACTCTCTGGGGAGGTTAAACTAAAGAGACTCTGGACTCCACAAACAGGAGAGCTGGGATACTTACTGCCAAGAGGAGAATTAAGTGTAAGTCTTCTACATATCAAACATATTTAGGCCTTTGGCTTCTTTCTCCACCAGGCTCTCAGAAATCCTAGCAGCCAGCTTATACCCTCCAGGTAGGAAACAGGATTCCTCTCTGGGGAAAATGACCAACTCAAGGAAAGAAAACTAGTTCCTGATAGTCTGGAATTCCCTTAAGAAAGGGCTTAGCCAGATCACTCAACAATAAGGGCATCTGGCAGTAAATCTATGGAATCAAGAGGCTCCAATCTACCTTTTAGTGCCTTGCTCATAAATATAAACCAACAGCCAAGAGTCACCAAGACTTTGGAAAAGCCTCTAATGATAAAATAGAAAAAAGGAACTTAAAGGAAACACGAATGACGGAACGAGAAAAAGTTAAAAAGAAACTATAATATCTTCAGAGAGTTAGAAGACATTGTAGCCATGAAACAAAAACAAGAGACTATAACAAATATTCAGAGAATTAAAAAGAGCTCTTGAAAAATGCAAACACAGAAGGTAAGGAAGTCTCAATTAATAGATTAGGAGACAAGACTGAGACTATCTCCCTAGAAAATAAAACCAAAAGGCAAAGATGCCGAAAACAGAAAAGAAAACAACCCAACTGAATTCGTACCCTAGCAGTCAGTACCATACCCATGTTGTGATGAGCTCTCTTCTGGTTAATGCCCGTCTCTTTCGTTAGACTCTAATCTACAAGAGTATGGTTCGTGTCATATTTTGCTCAACACTGTTACCCTCAGCCCTCACCTAGCTCAGAACATCCACTCAGTAAATATTTGTGGAATATGAATGAATATATAAATGAATAAAGCAAAACATCAGTCACCTTAAATTCATGTTATTTTAACTTTACTAGTTTACAGTTGTATAAGAACTTTTCTATTTGTATATAGTTAAATAACATTTAATAAAAATATGACAAAACTGGAGACACACACACCTTTGCTCCTTAAAAAAAATTATTCAAGCTCACAAAACACTGTTCTATTCTATGACATAAAGCCTGAAAAGGAGAAAGAAACAAATTTACAAAGTCTGTTTCAAAAGCAGCAGAAGGGTACAAAATACCTGGTCAAGTAAGCAGAAATGACTTATATTAACCAATCTTTTTAACAATATGAAAAGCTACAGACATCACTGAAACTGGTTATACTCACTATTTTCAACTCAGCCACTTCTGACTGGAGTCGAGGAGCAGCCCAGATCAGTGTAGACACAGATTCAGCGAGACCAGAATCTAGCTCCCTAATTGAGGAAAAAATGAATATAATTTAACAGTCTTTAAAACAAACCAACAAAACCCTAGCTATGTATCATACATTTGATAGGCTCTAAAGCATTTCATGATTCTCACTATATTCTCACAATAACTCTAGGCTTCTACCCATTTTTGTTACCCTATTTTACTTTTGGGAAAATTCAAACTAAGCAACAAGCCCAAGGCCACGACGTCAGAAAATGGTTGAGCCAAGACTCAAACTCAATTTCAGATTTCATATTTTCTTTTTGGCAGTTACCTACATTGAGATCAGGCCTTCAAGCAACTAGTAGGAAAAAGATCCTTGGGTAGTGCTAGCACTCTACATGTATGAAGAGACCAATATTACTCCTTTCAAATTCCAGAGGTAATTTAGGTCTTTGAATCAAAGTATCTTACTTCATAGACTGGATGAGGCCAAACCGAGCCAGCAGCAGATCACAGTACAGCTCCAGGATCTCCATGGCCTCCACAAGGTAGTCTTCCCGGATAATATGCTCCACACGGATTCGAGCTCGTTCATCTTTTCCAGCGGCCAAATAGTCAGCAATCTCCTTCCTTGCTTTCTGGGCCAGTTCCGCTAAGGCACAAATCCCACTCCAGTTACATAGCAGTACTACACTGGGACCTAGCCTGTGGGCAGAACTCCCTCCACCCCAACAGAGAGAACTGTGTGCTTCTACTATGTCCTAGTTCACCCTTCCTTTGTAAATCTATTCTCGTCTCATCTACCCTAGAATTTGACACTCTGCCTAGGTGAGAATATACTTTGTGTAGCCTGACATTTCCAACTCAGGAGTCACATTACCTATTCCACAGCAACAGGGTCTGTCCCTTTCCCAGCAACAAAGTAATGTAGTCCAACTAGTCACAAAAGGCAGAAATGTATCCAAATCTTAAAAGATATAAGATAGCTAAGACTTCATAGTACTAAGCTGAAAGATCCAGTATTGGGCTGCTGGCACCCAGTGATGTATTTTGGGAAACAAACGGTAAGGCAATCATGCACTACTCACTTTTTTTTTTCTCCAATAGTTTAAGACGATTTATGACTAATCTCAAATTGACTCGTAAACGCTCAGCCTTAAATCCAGAGCCCAGCATGCTGTGCTGTTCCTCCTGGAAAAAGAAGCAGCACAATGACTATTTTCAAGTCAAAATTAGTTCAGGAACTAACACCATTATTTGACACAATAAACCAAGGAAAAAAAATTTTTTTTTGGCAGCTGGCTAGTACAGGGATTGAACCCTAGACAAAACGTTTTCTAATATAGGAAAATGTCATGATCCAATTCACATTCTTTACAGATCATTTTGACTGCTGTGTAGATAAGTGATTGGTAGAGTAATACTGAAAGCAGGAGGACCAATGAGAAAGCTACTACCTAGTCCAGAGAAGAGATGGTAATAGCTTAGACAGGGGTGGATAGCAGTAGCAGTGGTAGAAGCAGTTAGATTTGAAATCTATTTTGAAGGCAGAGCTAAAAGAACCTGGGGACAGAAGAAATAAATATCCAGGTATGGGCATGGGAGTGGGGTAATAAAAGAACAAAGAAGCAAAAGGGCCTCCTGCTGCTTCTCCCAAAAATCTCAACAGGGGTTGTGATGTTTCCCAAATCAAATGTAGACCCAAATTCAGAGATATTCTCATATTCTTAACTCCTAAAATCCTGCTACTAAGTCTCAGCCTTTGGGAAAAGCTAGTGCACAACACTGCAGAAATATCATTAACATCAACTCATGTACAAAGAGTTATACAAAGGGGTGAAAAGCCCAAGGGGGAGGGGGAACTGCTCTACAAAATTCTACAGCAGAGGGCTATTTGCCAAGAATCCCACTGAACAGAGTTACAGTCAACAAAACCACCCCTCCTCTACCCGTAACACTTTAGGGTATACATACCATTGTGCAGTGACTACGGTGCATCCAATTTCAAGACAGCACAATTTCTATTTCTCTGAATTATGGACTCAAACTTCAAAAGATGTAATAATACCCAAACAAAAGCTGGATCTCAGAAAGTAGTCAAATAACAGACAAATCAAAAGAGATCCAATGTAAGAAAGAACACTAGGAATAGTACTTTTGAATAAACCACTAGTAGAAAACATCAGATGTATTTTCCTTTTGTGAAACTGCCTCCAGAAGGCTTCACACTATTTTTAATAATTAACCCAAGTCCCAGTTTAAAGTGGGGTTTGTATGTCACAAAATATAGGGGATTCATTATACTGAATTGTTTAACCCATTCAATGAATATTTACTGATTACTTTTATGTCATACATTGGCTAGATGTTGGAGATAAAAAGTATAAATAAAGTACAGTCTCCGCCCTCAAAGGAACTTATATTCTATTACGCGGGGCGGGGGGGTGGGGGGGGGATGACACAACAGCTAAGAAAATCTGGCAACTACAATACTGTTGATAAGGACTACAATTCTAGAGTGGTTCTCAATCTGGAGTGATTTTGTCCCCTAAGAGACATTTGGCAATGACTGTAGACATTTTGGGTTGTCACAACTTGAGGAGATGCTACTAGAAACTGATGTTACAGGCCTCGGAGGCTGTTAAACATCCTATGATGAACAGGTCAGCGCCCCTACAACAAAAAATTATCCAGCCCAAAATGTCAATAGTGCCAAGACTGAGAAAACAATTCTAGAGAAAAGATACCCAACCTGCTTAGGGAGATTATACAAAGCTTTCCAGAGAAGGCAAAGATGTCTATAAAGTAAAGAGAGGGTGTGAATATCCCAAGCAGAGGGAGTGGTGTGTGCAAAAATCCAGGTCACAAATAGGACAAGCAACTTTCTGAAAGCTATAAATTCAGTACAGTTAAAGCATGAGATAAACTATAGTTTATGCTATAAAATGTTTCTCATAATCGTAACTTCAAAACTTCAACAACTATTTATAAGTTGTCAAGCACTGTAGTAGTTTCTGGTGCTTGCTAGATCCAGACGGTATCCTTGTTCTGAGAGCATCCATAACCAGAGATAGATGGGAAGAGAGAAAATAGCCAGAAAAACAGTAACCACTACTATCATTTACTCTACCAGGCACCTGCTCAAGATCAGCCAGCAACTGATAAAACTAAAAATAAAACCTAAGTGTATCTGAATTCAAAACCCAAGTAAACAATTTTAATCAGACACTATATCATTCTTGGCACCATAAATTGGAATACAATATATATTTTTAACCCTTTTGACAAATATTTACTGAATACCTACTGCACTGTAACAGGTACTGGAGATATACCAGTAAGGAAAAACAGACAAGGTTACTACCCTCATAGACTTTATACTTAGAGAAACTTATCCCATCAGGAACTGTAAAACAACAATTGTAGTCACCACCCCAAAGAAATAAATGGTGTTCTAGAGCATATTATAAGGGTGGTTGACCTCTTCAGCTACTTGCTGGAAAACTGTCTCAAAGATAAAAGATAACAAAATTGGAGGTCTAATATAGAGTCACAAGTTATGACAGAAAAATATCAAGATTACTGTGTGGTTCTTAAGTAGTCTATGCTGGGGTCTGTAAGCGTAAATTTCGTGACGTGTCAATACTTGAAGACAAAATTTTAGTCATGTCTATTTTGAATATTTTCAAGAAGCTTAAAAATATATACATTGTGACCTAGTAATTCCACTCTTAGGAACTTAACCTAAGAAAATAATCAGACCTTCATGTGCCGATTTTCATATGAAAATATTTACCACATTTAAGACCAAAAAACTGAAGTAATGAAATATATGAATAATGAACTAATATTGCTTATTAGTTAAATAAATTATAGTATAATTATGATGGAATTTTATATAGCTATTAGAATATTTTAACTGGGCTGGTCAGCTCAGTTTATTAGAACACGGTGCTTTTAACAACAAGGTCCAGGGTTCCATCCCTGTACTGGCCAGCTGCCAAAAGTAAAAATAAAAATAAAAAGCATTTACTGACATGAGCATATTTAATTTAAAAATCAAGTTATAAGACTATTAAGTATGACCTCAAATTCTAAAAAAGCACATATGCATAGACAAAGGCTGTACTTACAAAGATTTAGCCATTCCTGTATGTAAACTCTTTTTAAATCCAAGGAAACTGGACTAACATTAAAACTAATGCTAAATCCAAATCTATCTTGGAAAGCATTTAATTTGGAATCTCTATCAAAAGGCAAAGAATAATATAAATAAATTCATTTGCTTCTTTAGAAAAGCAAAATATTAACTCATCAAAAAATGTTAGTCAAGATTACCTTATTGGGCCAGCCCGTGGCTCACTCGGGAGGGTGTGGTGCTGATAACACCAAGGCCACGGGTTCGGATCCCATATAGGGATGGCTGGTTAGCTCACTGGGTGAGCGTGGTGCTGACAACACCAAGTCAAGGGTTAAGATCCCCTTACCGGTCATCTTTAAAAAAAAAAAAAAAAAAAAAGATTACCTTATTAAAACAGGTACCTGAAATGAGCAAGACACTGAAGGACACAAAGGGACAAGCAACAAAGGAGCAGTGTTAGCAACATGAAGGAATTCTGGATGATGTAAAGACATCTTTATCTATTTCTTTCTTTTTTTTTTTTTAAAAGATGACCGGTGGCGCACTGCGCTAGTGCGCCGCTTGGGAAGCGCGGCAGCGCTCCCGCCAAGGGTTTCGGATCCCACATACAGACCGGTTCCCGCTCACTGGCTGAGCGCCTGCACCACCCTCAGACAGTGAGTGCACCGGCCATCCCTATATAGGCTCCCAACCGTGGCCTCAGCGCTACCAACGCTGCACTCTCCCAATTGAGCCACAGGGCTGGCCCCAGACTGTTTTTTAAAAGCTTCTAGTTTGCATATTCTGGTTTGCAGTTCAGTGTGTTATTCTTGTTGTTACATTAAATAAAATGCAGAGAAGATGAGATGGGACATTTCTGTCACAAAGACATAGTGCTATGATGTGGAGTTTTCTCTGCATTTACATGGTTGCACATTTAGAATTTAAGGTTTTATTATTAAAAGTTTTTTTTATTATATAAATAAATAAATAAATAAAGATGACCAGTAAGGGGATCTTAACCCTTGACTTGGTGTTGTCAGCACCACGCTCAGCCAGTGAGCGAACCGGCCATCCCTATATGGGATCCGAACCCGGGTCCTTGAGGTTATCAGCACCGCACTCTCCCGAGTGAGCCACTGGCCGGCCCGATCTTTATCTATTTCACATAATTGCCTAAGATGGGTCAGCAACCAAAAACACTAGTTTGAGACCATACTTAACCTGAAAAAGAAAGGACTCTCAAACAGTCACGAGAAAAACAGACTCTGAAGAAGAAAAGTGTTAAAATTCTCTGAAAGAGGAGCTTAAAATGTTTCATGCTACAAATAGAAATCAAACTCTGTAAATGAAGTTGAAAACACTTAATTGTGCAATGTTGTCTATATTTCACTGTTAATCTTTTGGCTGGAGCTGTTTGGGACAGAGAAGTTTATGGAAGCCTACCATAGAAGACTAATAAAAATAAATCCAAATTACTATCTTATAATTCAGTAATAACATTTATTTATCCAAACCTATAAAAGTAAGTAAAATTATAGGGTCCTTTCGGAGACTCTAACAATCAGGGTCCCAGTTAGGAACAGATTGCATCCACAACCCGGGTAATTTAAGGAGCATTTTATAAAGAGATTATTTACGAAGGTGTAGTAGATGGGTTTAGAGAAACCAAAAAATGATAGTGTATTGCTCTTGAGCCATTAACACCTTTAGGCCTGAAGGGGCAAGATGAGGAAGTGGAAGCTAGATAGCTATATGCAGAGGGCCACCATACAGGAGTCAGTCTTTGATAGAGGCATGCAATTTGTCACAATCCAACAATCTGCAGGGAGGAGGCAGGGGAGCCCTCAGGTCTCCTGCTGGTACCTCCCATCTACCCCCAGTTGGAAGCCAGAAAGCAAAAGGGCCCATAGACTCAGTCCACATGGGTGAGCCTCCAAAGACATCAATCAAAGGGAGAAGGATGTGGCTCTGGAGGAGAAAATAAGACATTCATCACAAAGACTATTATTCACACAAAACCAAATAAGCCAAGAACTAGATCTACCAAAGCAACCCCAGATTTACACTGTCGTAATACATCAGCTAAGTAGACCAGAAAATTGATGCTAAATGAATTCTCTAAATAAAGAAAATTGCATATTTATATGTTCTTTCCTTAATAATGTATACAGTTTAGGAAATATAATTTAAGTTCTTACAACATAATCTCTGAAGTTCCTTCCAACCCTAAGATTCTGAAGAATACTAGATATAAAATTGTACTGAATTATACATATAGAATAGGCAAAAGGCATAAACAATTGAGATTAATATCCCTTAGGACTCTTTTTTAAAAAATAAAATTGTTTCCCTAGAAAAATGAACTCAGTAATTTCTTTTATTCAGTCTTTCATTCAACTAATATTTATTAAGCATTTTACCATATACCAGAAATTGTACTAGGTTCTGTTAAGTACAAAATTTTTTTTGAAAAATCACTTCTTCCAATTGCACACACAAATTTTCAGATTAATAAAAGCGCTAAAACATCCAGAATGTATAAAGGATTCCTATAACTCAACAACAAAAACAAATAATCCAACTAAGAAATGGGCAAAGGATTTGAATAGACATTTCTCCCAAGATAACATACAAATGGCCAACAAGCAGATCAAAAGAAGTTCACTATCACTAATCATTAGAGAAACGCAAACAGAAACCACAATGAGATATCATCTCTCACCCATTAGGATAGCTACTATCAAAAAAAAAAAAAAAAAAGAATAATTAGTGCTGGGGAGGATGCAGAGAAACTGGAACTCTGTGCATTGTCGGTGGGACTGTAAAATAGTGCAACTGCTATGAAAAACATTATGGCGGTTCCTCAAAAAATTAAAAATAGAACTACCATATGATGAGTATATACCCAAAAGAACTGAAAGCAGGATCTCAAAGAGCTATTTGCATATCCATGCAAATAGTCACATCATTCACAATACCCAAGAGGTGGAATCAACCCAAATGTCCATTGAAAGATGAATAGATAAAGAATATGTGTACTGTTGTCCCTTAGTGGTCTGTGGTCCCCCCTAAGGATACCAAATCCACAGATGCTCAAGTCCCTTATATAAAATAGAGTAGTGGGTTGGCCAGTTGCTCAGTTATTAGAGTGCCGCCTTATAACACCAAGGTCAAAGGTTTGGATCCCTGTACCAGCAACCAAAAGTAAATAAATAAATAAAATGGAGTAGTATTTGCATATAACCTATGCAAATTCTCCCGTATACCTTAAATCATCTCTACATTACTTATAATACCTAATACAATGCCTACACATCACTTCATTCTTATGGATTCAACGTAGGACTTGGTGGACGACAAATTCAAGTTTTTCTTTTTGGAACTTGTGGAATATTTTTCCCCCAATTTTTTTTTTTTTTTTTTTTAAAGATGACTGGTAAGGGGATCTTAACCCTTGACTTGGTGTTGTCAGCACCACGCTCACCCAGTGAGCGAACCAGCCATCCCTATATGGGATCCGAACCTGTGGCCTTGGTGTTATCAGCACCGCACTCTCCCGAGTGAGCTACAGGCCGGCCCCTCCCCCAAATATTTTTGATCCACAATTGATTAAATCCACTGATGCAAGGCCGGCCCGTGGCTCACTCGGTAGAGTGCGGTGCTGATAACACCAAGGCCACAGGTTCGGATCCCATATAGGGATGGCTGGTTCGCTCACTGGGTGAGCGTGGTGCTGACAACACCAAGCCAAGGGTTGAGATCCCCTTACCGGTCATCTTTAAAAAAAAAAAAAAATCCACTGATGCAGAACACATGAATATAGAGGGCCAACTGTACATACATATAATAGAGTACTATTCAGCCTTAAGAGAAAAGAAAATCCTGTCACATGCTACATCATGGATGAACCTTGAGAATATTATGCTAAGTGAAATAAGCCAGTCACAAAAAGACAAATACTGTATGATTCCACTTGTATGAGGTATGTAACTTAGCCAAATGCATAGAAACAGAAAAAAGAATGGTGGTTATCAGGGTCTGGGGTCAGGGGAAAATGGGGAGTTGTCTAATGGATAAGGAGTTTCAGTTTTATAAGATGAAAAAGCTCTGGAGATCTGTTGCACAACAATGTGAATATACTTAACACTACTGAACTGTACTCAATACTTAAAAATAGTTAAGTGTGCAAATTTTGTCATTTTGTCATGTGCTATTTACCACAGTTAAAAAATTTTAAAACAATTTTCATGAGCTAAAACAAAACTATTAATGTGTTAAGATAAATACAAAAGAACATATTTATAATGGAGATGGAATAGGCCTTTTTTTTTTTTTTCCTTCCTTTTTGTCTTTTTTACTGACCGGTAACAGGATCGCAACCCTCGGTGTCGCGCCCGTACCGGGGACCGGCAACGGGATCGCAACCCTCGGTGTCGCGCCCACACTGCGCTCAGCCAGTGAGCGGGAACCAGTCTCCACATGGGATCCGAACCCTTGGCGGGAGCACCGCTGCGCTCCCAAGCGCCGCACTCTCCAGTGTGCCACGGGGCCGGCCCGGAATAGGCCTTTTTAAGAAGCCATATAAATTATTTTGTATGAAAAAAGACTTAAACCATAAGTAAAATTAAAAGGTGTAGTGGATTGAATTATGTCCCTCCAAAATTCACTGAAGCTTGAATTGTGTCTTCCAAGTTTTATGTAGTAGAAACTTGGTCCCCACGGTGACTATTAAGAGGATGGGAAATCCTATTATGGTAATTGAAAGGTGGAGATTTGAAGAGGTGATTAGATTATAAACTGTGGTGAATGGATTAAAAATGGTGGTCGGGGCGTGGTTCTTAAAGCTTTAAAAAAAGAGAGTGGAGAGTCTCTCTCTCTCTGCTTCTACCATCTTGCAATGTGAAAACCCTGGGTCACTGTTGCCACCACCAGATGAACTTTGGACTTCCCAGGCTCAGAAATTGTAAGCAATAAATTTCATTTTCTTTATAAATCACCCAGTTTCAAGTATTTTGTTATAAGCAACAGAAACAGACTAATAAAAAGGTAAGCAATATTTGGGGAAAAATCTGCAACAAAGATTATTAATAAAATTTGGTGGTGATGAGTGTAAGAGGAAACAGGTACATTCTCAAACTCCTGCTGGGAATATAAATTGGCACAACCTTTCTGAAGGGCACTCTTTCAAATTTCCAAGTTTAAATATCTATCCCGAAGAATGAATTCACATGTATAAAGAGAGGAATGTACAAAACGAAATAATCTAAATTTCAACAATTAGGAACTGATTATATTGAGACACATCTATTCTATGGAATACTTGGAAGTAGTTTAGAAAAAAAGATAATCTAGCATTCTAAAACACTTCAGCACATAGCAAGCACTCAAATATTTGCTGTGTAAATGAAATGGAGGATCTCCAAGACGTATTTTTTTAAAAAAATCAAACTGAAAAATAGCATATATAGTATGATCCCACTTTATACATGTATATAAATGCATAGAAAAGAGGCCTATAAAAATATGTACTAAAATTTTAATAGTGTTAACTCTAGAAGAGTGTTGAAGGGAAACCCTAATATTTTCTCTTATATACTTGTATATTGATGAATATTTATAAAAACGTATTCACATATATCTGGGTAAAAATGATTTTCATTGCTCTTATAAAGTGTATATCAAAGTTTTTTACTATTTTATTAAGATAACTAAATCACCTCCCACACACCTGATTTATCAGCAGTGACTGAAATCAGAAGATGTTAACCTAAGGAACATTATTTAACTTGCTGTTAAATTACTTAATATATACATTATTAATAAGACTTTTAAAAAGTACAAGAAAAAGTATTCCTGAGTATGCCTCTATCATGGGTCCTACAAAGATCTTGCCCTTCATAGACTATTACTCCAGTGTAACACGGATAAATAAAACTTACCAGGGCCAGCCCCGTGGCGCACTCGGGAGGGTGCAGCGCTGGGAGCGCAAACCCTGCATTTTCAAACCAGGGTTGGTTGAAAAAAAACCATACATAAGTGGACCTATGCAGTTCAAACTTCTGTTATTCAAGGGTCAACTGTATTTAATAAAATGTATGCTTTAAAAAAAGGTATGCACATACCTAAGACACAGCAATCCCATTCCTAGATATATGCCCAAAAGAAATTTGAACACAGGATCATGAAGACACATGTATGAGGATCCTATAGTAGCAAGGAGGTGGAAAAATGCTAAGTGTCCATTTCAAGAGGACAGATAAAATGTCACAGAAACATATGACAAAATACTATGCAGCAGTCAGAATTAATGAAATAGCTGTACTGAAAGAAACATGGATAGTCTTTAAAAACAGAATTAAAAAAACATCAGGAAAAGTCCCACATACCAGCCAGCCCCCCCCCCCAAAAAGTAAAAAACAGAGTTGTAGCTTCAGTGTTACTCTCACTGAACGAAGCTATAAAACCTAAACAAAAATGCATGTAGCAGCTATTTGAGGCCTCTGAAAAGTGAATACTAGCAGATGGATGAAGAAGGTTAGAATCTGAAGTACAGATAAACTGGCAAAGAGTTTATCATTTTTTTCCCCTCTTACATTACCTGGCCTGAATACAAGGCAACCTGAAACCCAGAAGTGAGCACTGGCACAGAAAGAAAGAGCATCAAGAGATCTCTAGGACTGGATTGAGGGCTAGATTTGTCCATACCAGTTGGTATGGACAAAGAGTGGGTATATACAACGAACTGGGAACATCTCAACTTGCATAGGAAAGGACAATCAACACACATCAATCATAGATAACACAGATGGAGTTATCGGACAAAGATTTCAAAGCAGCTACTATAAAAATGCTGCGGTAAGTAAGGGAGAATACTTTTGAATGGCAAGATAAAAAGTAAAAGGGCTGGCCCATGGCTCACTCGGGAGAGTGCGGTGCTGATAACACCAAGGCCACAGGTTCGGATCCCATATAGGGATGTCCGGTTAGCTCACTGGCTGGGCATGGTGCTGACAACACCAAGCCAAGGGTTGAGATCCCCTTACCGGTCATCTTTAAAAAGGAAAAAGAAAGATAAAAAGTAAAGAAATAAAAGATAAAAAGTGGAAACAAATCTTAGAACTGAAAAATACTATAACCAATGTAAGAAACTCACTGTATGGAACCAATAGCTGAAAGGGTAATTAATGACAGAGGAAAGAGTCAGTGCACTTAAATACAGATCAATAGAAAGTATCCAATCTGAAAAAGAGAGAGAAAAACATTTAAAAAAATGAACAAAGCCTTAGAGATCTGTGGGACAATAGCAAAGGGTCTAACATTTGTGTCATCAAGTCCCAAAAGGATAGGAGAGTACAGTACCAAAAAAACACTTGAAAAAATACTGGCTGAAAACTTCCCAAATTTAGCAAAAGCTACAGACTCAAAAACCTCAGCAAACTCAGACTGTGGATTTCATATCAGAAACCACAGAGACCAAAAAGAAGAGTAAAAACATTTTTGTTTGTTTGTTTTTGTTTTGGTGGCTGGCTGGTACAGGGATCTAAACCCTTGACCTTGGTGTTATAACACCATGAGTTAAACAGCCAGCCGAGTAACATTTTTAAAGTGCTGAAAACCCCTGTACCCAGAGCCGCCAAAAAAAACAACAGTGCTGAAAGAAAAGAAAACTCATCCTAGAATACTATATCCAGAAAAAATATCCCGCTGCAATGAAGGTGACTGGATGAGGGAAAACTAATAAGATAATTTGTCACCAGTAGACCTGCTCTACAAGAATCGCTATAGTTTTTCAAGCAGAAAGGAAGTGATGCCAGAAAGAAACCTGGAACATTAGGAATAAAGGAAGGGTTACAGAAATGGCAAATATCTGGGTAAATATAACAGATAGCTCCTCTCAAGTCCCTTAAAAATATGTTTGACGGGCCGGCCTGGTGGCACACTGCTGCAGTGCGCCGCTTGGGAGTGCGGTGGCGCTCCCGCCGAGGGTTCGGATCCCACGTACAGACCGGTTCCCGCTCACTGGCTGAGCGAGGTGCGGGTCTGACACTGAGGGTTGCGATCCCGTTGCCGGTCCCGGTCCGGTGCGGGCGCGACACTGAGGGTTGCGATCCGTTGCCGGACACGAAAAAAGACAAAAAAAAAAAATATGTTTGACAATTAAGAACAAAACCAGTAACATTGTCTGATGGGGTTTTCCATGTATGTAGATGTAATAAATAAGATAACAACAGCATAATGGGGAGAGTAAAGGGACATATATGATGGCAAGGTTTCTATATTCCATGAGATTTGGAAAAATACAAACTCTAAGTAGACTGAAGAGTTAAGTATATCTATTGCAATCCCTAGAAGAACCTCTAAAAAATACTATGCAAAAAACCCAAAAAAACCCAAAAAAACCAAAAAACTAAATGTAGGGACCCCATGGGCGCCTGAACAAAGGACACACCCTGGCAATATGGCACCCTTCCTGGTTCTTCTCTGCAGTAAACAAGCTCGCTGGCGCCAACACACAAGCCCACCCGCGCCAAACCTCAGCCAGTCACAGGTCAAGGCTCACCTCCTGCCCAGCCCCGTCCAATCAGTTACCGCCCTGTCCACTCTCTCTCCGCCCCGGAGCACAGCACCCTATAAATGTACGCGCAGTCCTTGAATAAAGCGGAACTTCCCTGGCGAACTGTTAGCCCGGGTCTCGCGTGCTTCCTTCGTCCGTGCGTCCCTTCACTAAAAAACAACAGATTTTAAACTGTAATACTAAAAAGTGTTCAAATAATCCAAAAGGCAGGAAAGCAGAAGAAATTAAAAACAGAGGGAACAAATAGAAAACAATAAAACGGTAGGCCTAAATTCAAACATTATTCACAATAGCCAAGAGGTGGAATCAACCCAAATGTCCACTGAAGGATGAACAGATAAAATGTGTACAGTTGTCCCTTGGTATCCATGGTCCCCCCAAGGATACCAAATCCACGGATGCTCAAGTCCCTTATATAAAATAGAGTAGTGGGCTGGCCAGTTGCTTGGTTATTACAGCGCCGCCTTGTAACACCAAGGTCAAGAGTGTGGATCCCCATACCGGCCAACCACCAAAAAACAGATAAATGAAAATAAATTCAAACATTTGATAATTAATTAAATAATTAAATGTAAATGGTATAAACACACAACTGAAAAAGATTGACAAAATGGACCAACAAAAAATGATCCAACTATGTACTGTCAACAAGAAACTCACTTCAAATATAATAATATAGGTAGTTTAAACGTAAAGGATGAAAAAAGGTATGCCATGTAATAAACTGGAATCAAAAGAAAGTCGGAACAGAAAGGAAAACCAGGGATACAGAAGGATATTCCATAATGATAAAAGGGTAAATTTACCAGGAAAATATAACAATTCTAACTGTGAATGCACCCAACAATAGAATTTCAAAATGCTTAAAGTAAAAACTAACAGATAGAAAAGGAGAAATATGCAAATCTAATTATAGTTGGAGACTTCAACAAACCCCCTTCAGTAATTGATCAATCTGGCAGACAGAATATCAGCAAGGTTACAGAAGAACTAAACACTACCACCAACTGACTGTATTTCATTGACCTTTATAGAACACTCCATCCAACACAACAGTACACATGGAACATTCATGAATGTAGACCATATCCAGGGTTATAAATCAAATCTTAACAAATTAAATAGAACTGAAGAATAGAACATTCATGCCAAGAATGTTCTTTAACAGTAATGGAATTAAACTATTAATCATTAACAAGGAAGATAACAGAAAATGTCCAAACACTTGGAAATTAAACAATATACTTCTAAATAATCCATGAGTCAAAGAGAAAGTTTCAAGGGAAATTTAAAAAAACAGGTTTGAAATGAAAGAAAATAAAAATCCAACATAAAAATTTGTGAGATGTAGGGGCTGGCCCGTGGCTCACTCGGGAGAGTGCGGTGCTGATAACACCAAGGCCACGGGTTCGGATCCCATATAGGGATGGCCAGTTCGCTCACTGGGTGAGCGTGGTGCTGACAACACCAAGTCAAGGGTTAAGCTCCCCTTACCGGTCATCTTTAAAAAAAAAAAAAAAAAAAAATTGTGAGATGTAGCTAAAGCAGTACTCAGAAGGAAATTTACAACACTAAGGTTTATACCAGAAAAGAAGGTCTCAAACTAGTAATCTGAGCCTCCACTTTAAGGAACCAGAAAAAAGAGCAAAATTAACTCAAAGCAAGCAGAAGGAAACAACAAAAACAAGGCAAAAATCAATGAAATTGAAGAAAGAAAATAAAGAAAATCATTAAAACTAAATGTTGGTTCTTCAAAAAGATCAAAAAATTATAAACCTAGGGCCGGCCCGGTGGCGCACTGGATAGTGCGCCACTTGGGAAGCGCGGCGGCGCTCCCGTCCGAGGGTTCGGATCCCACATACAGACCGGCTCCCGCTCACTGGCTGAGCGAGGCGCGGGAGCAACACCGAGGCTTGCGATCCCGTTGCCGGTCCCCGGTCCGGTACGGGGGCAACACTGAGGGTTGCGATCCGTTGCCGGACACGGAAAAAAGACAAAAAAAAAAAAAAAAATTATAAACCTATATAACTAACTGTGTCAAGACAAAAAAAAAAAGGAAAACACAAATAAGGATATTATTACAGATCTTACATACATTAAAAGGGAACATTTTTACAAACTTGTACCTATAAATTCAACAATGAGATGAAATGGACACTTAAAAACTCAGTTTACCAAAACTGACACAAAGAAATAGAAAATATAACTGCACTATACCTATTACAAAAACTGAATCTAAAATTAACCATTCCCAAAGAAAATCTAGGTCCAAGTGGCTTCTCTGGTAAATTCTATCAAACATCTAAAAAAAAAAATCAGCAGCGATACTATATGAACCCTCACACCTCATAGGCTGGGATGAGAATTAAATGAAAATTTGTAAAGAACTCTGCACATAGTAATTGGGTTTTGTTTTTTTTTTCCTCCAAAAGATGACCAGTAAGGGGATCTCAACCCTTGACTTGGTGTTGTCAGCACCACGCTCTCCAAAGTGAGCAACCGGCCATCCCTGTATAGGGATCCGAACCTGTAGCCTTGGCATTATCAGCACCGCACTCTCCTGAGTGAGCCAGGGGCCGGGCCTCATAGTAATTGTTACATGTACACAGTAAACACCATATAAACATTTATTAAATAAAATAAAATCCCGTCAACAGATACACATTTCAAATAAAAACTTTGGGCTGGCCCGTGGCTCACTCGGGAGAGTGCGGTGCTGATAACACCAAGGCCACGGGTTCAGATCCTATATAGGGATGTGAGCGTGGTGTTGACAACACCAAGCCAAGGGTTAAGATCCCCTTACCGGTCATCTTTAAAAATAAATAAATAAATAAAATAAAAACTTAGCTCTTCATCTGAAGATTAGCTGATACTTGTGTATTTTAGGTCAAAATAAAATGTTTAAGGTATGCTTTTTATCTTTTCCCCCCTGCTTAACATTTTTGATTAACATGTTTCAAGCATATTGGAGGACTTCAACTATTTATTAAGTGCCACTGTCAACCCCACACTGCCTAGCATAGTGTTTTGTACAAAACTGTCACTCATTTATCATGTTAACTAGTAGTAAATTTAACTAAAAATAACATTTTTTTGAATACCACCAATTTATATTGTTTTAGATTTAAGGAAAGGAAAAGAATTTGTTCCACTATTTTGTTAACTTAAGTACTGAGGATTTTGAACTCCTATTCAATAGATCCCTATTCTACAAGAAGAAACTAATCATTAAAGACAAAGACACTAAACCACAAAAGTAATAACTAAGAGCACACCCTAAGTAACTACCTGTACATAAAATAAATCATTAGACTCAAAAATAGTTAATAAAGACTGATTTAATTACTATTTCAGAATTTGAAACTGTGTTTTCAAAGCTAATATAAACTTGGTATCTTTTATGGGTAGGAATATTAATTTTAGGGACGATAAACTAAAAGTTGATAAAATAGTCCAGTCAACAGTTACTGTTTATATATATATATACAAACAAATACATACATACACAAAAACATGTGTACGTGAATACATTATATACATACTAATATTGTCCAATACCTAATTTAAAATTCTTTAAGAGATTATTCCAAGATCACTTTGTACCTCAAATCTTTACTGCCATTCATTCACTCACCAACATTTGTTGCATGCTAGTCTATCAGGCACTGTGCTAAGCCGCTTGTACACGAAAGACATTTACATGAGAGCTGACTGTGGCCTTCAAGGAGATCACAATTTAATGGGGTTAAGTGACATAAAAACAAACCTGAAACAACCATAGGTTGAATGCTTCCTCTTAGATTGTTTGGGGGAGGAAAGTAGAGACTGCTGCAGCTCAGAACTGCTGCCCAAACTAGTGAACTGCCCAGAAGTCGTGATCATGAAAGCTCTATTCAAAGTAGCTAAAACTAGGGGGAAAAAAAAAGTCCTAAAGGACCAGCTTCAGAGTCTGTAGCTCCAACAGTACCAAGTGAAGAGGGGAGAGAGCAGAGGCAATCACAGCTAGAGAGATTTCTCAATATATACAAAAACTTTTGTACCTGAAATGTATAATTTATTCTGAACACTTTTTCTTATAAAATAAGTGATACGAACAGATTTAGGTATGACCACCACTATAATGCAGTTATGAATATCTGAAAATGAGGTGTTAGAAGGCATTTTCAAGGGCCGAGCCCGTGGCGCACTCGGGAGAGTGCGGCGCTGGGAGCGCACCCGCCACGGGTTCGGATCCTACATAGGGATGACCGGTGCGCTCACAGCGCTCACTGGCTGAGCGACTGGCTGAGCGCTGTGCGGCCGGTCTCAAAAAGGACAAACAAACAAACAAACAAACAAAAACCCCCCCAAAAACTGCCCATTCATTTGGTTTAACCTTTATTTGTTTTAATGTTTTCTCTGGGGTTGCTATTGAATGCACAGCTTTGGAAATTCTGTTTGGTCAAATAAGATTTTATGGATATGCATGGAAAATGTTAGGGCTAATTGTATAACAATGTTAACTGTTTTGTGTATCCAGGCTATTGAATTTACCTTGTGAGAAGTAATAATTATGCACCTACTATATATAGAATCCTGTGAAAGTATGTCACATATGGATTGCCAGGAAGTTTACTGAATTCTCATACTATAAACTCCAAGCAAATCTTCACTGATCAAACTAATCGAGATAAAAAGTTTAATAAAATAAAGGACTACAAAACCAGCAGCATCACATTTAATTCACAAGAAAGTGCAGGCTTCAGAATTCAGAAACGATCAAAGTTTTCTGCAGGGAACTATAAATACTGGAATGTATGGGCATTATGGAAGAATCTTTATCTTGTTTCACAATAAGATATAAAAACATTATAGAAAATTCATCAGGTATATTTTTTTACCAAGAGTTTTTAAGGTATATTTTTATAAAGTTGTACTAATGGATTATGAGCACTATTGAATCCTTCTATCAATATATCATGTTACAGTCTCAAACCGTATTTTAATGGCTATCTAATATTTCACTGATTACTAAATCCCCTGGGGACAGCCTTTTGACACATACCATGTAAATAATGCTGAAATAAGTATTCATGTGTATATTACTTTTCTTGTATTTGAAATTCTTTCTTTCTTTCTTTTTTTTAAAGATGACCAGTAAGAGGATCTTAACCCTTGACTTGGTGTTGTCAGCACCATGCTCTCCCAAGTGAGCCACAGGCCGGCCCCCTTGAAATTATTTCTTTAATACTTTGTTTTCTAGTTTTATTTTTTAATCAAAATAGGCTACATATCATGGGACTTGATCCTGATTATTTTAAAAGAATGAGAGCTTAAATAAAATAGACTAGAGTGGGGGATTCTGTAGTTCCTGATCATTCCGAAACCAGAAGCACAGGAAGAGAGGGAGAAGGAAAAATAATTTGGACAAAATAACAACACTACTTTAAAAATGAGAAGATTTAAAAACTGGATGATTTGAAAATGTAACATCAACACTTGAGGTTTTACACATTTTTTTTTAATCTTCTAATGACTATTATCAAACCCTCCTATCCCAGAAGATGTGGTCCTGAGGAAGGTGTAAAAACAGTTTCCCATAAACTACTGCTTTCTAGGTACAAGAGTCAAAAGCATTCTCTACTTGGAGAAGGAGGGGGATAAATACATATATATCGGGCCGGCCCGTGGCTCACTCGGGAGAGTGCGGTGCTGATAACACCAAGGCCCCGGGTTCGGATCCCATATAGGGATGGCCGGTTCGCTCACTGGCTGAGCGTGGTGCTGACGACACCAAGTCAAGGGTAAAGATCCCCTTACCGGTCATCTTTTAAAAAATAAATAAATAAATAAATAAATAAAAATAAAAATGCCTTTTTTATGGCCTAATGAGTTTTTTAAACCACACACAATGTTTAATACCACAAGCAATTTTAGATAGGATGGTGCCACAATAATTACAAAAGTTTCTTGTTAGGAATAAACAAAGTACATTTACTGGACAAATATTTACTGAGAATCTACCATGTGCAAAGCACTGTGTGGGGCTATCCCAGGTATGAAGAAACACCAAACAAGACAGACATGGTCCTTGCCTTCATGGCCCCAAGAGCCACCTACTATATATCAATTATTATTTTATTGTACTAAAAAATACATAAGGAGGCGTATACATAAAGATTGGTCACGAGTTGATCGTTTTTGAAGCTGGATGAGGAGTGAATTTATTATACGCTTTACTTTTGTCTGTCTAAAATTTTCCGTAATAAAAAGTTAGAAAGTAATAAATAGATAAGCATAATTAAAAAAAAAATTACAATCCCCCCAAAAAGCTGTTTCAGACCAGACTTCACGTTTACCACTTAACAGAAAGTGAAGGTGGCTGTGTCTTACAACTATCCTACAGTCCTATTACCTAATTATTAAACGGACGCTCTGGGGTCCGATCCTCGTTGAAGTTAATGCTGGTGAGCCTCAACTCCTCGCTTCCAGCACCCCGGAAGAGCGCTGAGAACACGATGAGGAAAGGGACAACGTCAGGGCCGGTCGCAGGCTCCTCACAATGTCTCTCACCACACACGTAAGGTCTGCGAAAGGGGGCAGAAGCCGGGGCCTTGCTTCAGCGAAAGAAAAGGTAGTTTTCTCCAGCCGATCGGGACCCAATTCCGGGCCACTCAGGAAACAAGCCCAGGAAGCCACCCCGCCCGGCGGAGGCTGCGTGGACTGGGAGACGATCAGCCTCTCCTGGCAGTGGAGACCCCGACCTTCCCGAAGTCTCCCTGGGCCCGAAGACACGGGGTAGGGGTGTCACCGAAGAGCCCAGGCCGCGACGTTTCGGCACCAGGGAAGAGACGCCTCGGGGCAGGGAGGACAACCGGAAAGTCTGGCGGCTTTGAGCATCTCCTGCCACGCCCCTCCGTCCCCCAGCCGGGGCCGGCACCTCCGGCCTGACTCCCACTTCCAGGAGCCTTCCCTTTCTCCTCATCTGCCACCTAAAGGGTCGTTTGAATCCGAGACCCTAGCGTTGGTTGGGGAATGCTAAAGCCGGAGTGCAGAGCGAAGAGGAAGACGATAACCCTCGACGACGAGAACGACACACTCACCTGGCCAAATGCAAGCGTCAGAACAGCAGAGACGAACTTAAGAATCACAGCCCAGCATCCAAAATGGCCGCTCCATCGGCCTCAGCACAGCAAGCCCGGGCGGATGGATCCACGAGACAGAGCTAGCCACGCCCTCCTCCCCAAGCATTGGCTGCGCTCCCGTCGCCGCCGGGACCCCGCGCTGAGGGCCCAGGGTTCCCTCCCTCGCCTCCCTACGGAGTCGGCGCGGCCAGGAACTACTTACTGCGGCGGAGGTGCGGACCTTGACTTGCGTGGGTGCCGAACATGACGTGCCAAAGCGACGACATGCCGATTGGGTCACCTGCTGCTGGCGCGCCCTGGATTTTGCCCTGGGCGTGGTAAGGTTGGCGGGCGGTGGCTCGTTGTCCGGTTCCGAGCCCTTCTTCCGGATTGTTCCAGTCGCGGAAAAACTGGTTCCAGTGCTGCCTCTCCAACGCCGCGCGTTCCTCGCTGAGATGTGCTCGCGTCCCTCGCTGGACTCTCCGCTCGTTCTCGAGTCTCGGTTTCTGTCCCTGGGCGGAGTGTCCGAGCAGGTTTCGACCCCTGTCTGGCAGCTCGCTGCTGTTTATCCAACTCTTCATCCACCGACTCTCCATTTCCATGTATGGACTCTGCCCCGCACTTAAGCCAAGTCTGATTACCCTTTCAAGCAAAATCTCCCCAGTGTGTGTTGTTTAATTCTGTAATGTTTCCTCAACACCACATTCTCTGGCAATTTCCCATATTTGTCTTTGTATTCAGAGGAATCTTTTTCATTTGCTTATCTTTGTTTCATTTGGTTATCATTTGGAAGGGGCTTCCTGGGCTCTTGGCTTCCAGAAGGAGCTAATCCTGCCCCCTGCAGGAGAACTCTATCTACGGAGACCGGGATTGTGGGTTGCTAAATTGTACTGGGGCAGTCGTAACATGAGTACGAAGCTAGGCGTTACCGTAAGAGGTTTATAAGAATTTGGAAGTACTGTGTCTTTATAACCATTTGCATAATTTCGAAATAAGACCAGATTTCAGGACCTCAAGATATACAGTATTAGGTTCCTTTAAAATATGCGTGATCGTTTTTTTTTTCCTCCCAATAAGTTCTGCAACAAAATAATGGTATCAAAAAAAAAAAAAGTGAGGGCGGGCTGCTCTAATTTAGAAAGCCCTAAAGACACAGCAACCAAATGTAGTGTGTGGACGTTGTTTAGACAGTGTTTCAAACAAACCAATTCTAAAAGATGTTTTTGAGACAATTAGGGAAATTGTCTTCCTCAAAGCCCTTAGAGGGAACCAGTCCTCCAACACAGAGCTCAACACAGAAAAATAAATAAAAGAAAAAAAGAAAAGAAGGAACCAATCCTGCCAACACCTTGATTTCACACTTCTAGCCTCCAGAACTGTGAAATAAATTTCTGTTGTTTAAGCCACCCAGTTTGTGGTAGTTTGTTAGAGTAGCCCTAGCAAACTAATTCAAACCATGACCAGACTTTGCTTCCAAAAAGTTCTGTCACGTTATCCTCTTCATAATAGTCTATGAGAGTCCCCATTTCCTCACAGTCCCCAACTGTGAGCATTATCAATCTCTCGAATCTTTCTGAAGCTAAGAGACAATATTTTAATTTGCATATCTCTGAACATTAGTAAGATTAACTGTCTTGTGAGTAGTGTGCTTATGATAGTCTTTTGCTGAACTTCTTAATGGTACAGATAGCTGTAAATATAATTTAAGCAATTCATAAACATGGCAAACCACGTACACAGCTGAAGAAGATGTACAATGAAAATTTGCCTCCTCTGACCCTTAGTCTTTCCGTTCCCCTCTCCAGAAGTAAAGTAACCATTGTTACTACATTCTTGTGCCTTCATGCAAGTTACTTAATCTCTGTGTGCCTTGGTTTCCTAATCTGTAAAATTAGAATAGTATCACCTACCTTAATAAAGTTGTGAGGACTAAATATTTATTTATGAAAAGCTCTTAGAACAATGACAGATAATATTTAATGCTATCAATATCCTTCCAGTGAAGGATTATCTGCATGTAAAACCATATGTATGCCTTTTTTTAAACACATATAGTAGCATACTATATGTAACTTACTTTAAGATATATATCTTGGAGATTGTCCCATACCGGTTTTTACCAATAATTCTCATTCAAGGATTACAAAGTTGGGGGTTCGAAACCTGGTACTGGCCAGCCACCAAATAAATAAATGATAACATAATCTATTGTATATGTGTACCATAATTTTTTAAGCAGTACTTTATTGATGGGCATTTGGGTTATTTCCATTATTTTGCCTCTGTGAACTATGCTGCGATGACTAGATATTTGCCTGCATGAATTGTACTTATTGGTTACATTCCCAGAAGCAGAAGAACTGGGTATTTTTAATTTTAATAGATATTGCCAAATCACCCTTCAAAGAGGAAGTTTCAGTTTACACCACCACCACCAATGTATGAGAGTTTCTATTTCCCCATGCCCTCAGTAGCACAGTGTGTTTAGATAACTTGGGGTCTTCAATACTATTGCAGCCTTGTTCAAACCATGAAAGTAAAAATGAGCTAAAAGTATCATTGAGCCCTGGTCTAGCTAAAAGTGACATGATTCATTTAGAAAAATTATCTCCTACTCAGGAGTTGCTTGGATTCAGCAGTCATCACCGGTGTCCTCGGTTTTAGCCACCTGTCTTAATTATTTAGATTCTCTGTCAACTATGAATTGTACCACAACCAGCCAGTTATAAGAAATAGTATTAGGGGCCAGCCCGTGGCTCACTTGGGAGAGTGTGGTGCTGATAACACCAAGGCCACGAGTTCGGATCCCTATATAGGGATGGCTGGTTAGCTCACTTGGGAGAGCACGATGCTGACGACACCAAGTCAAGGGTTAAGATCCCCTTACCGGTCATCTTTTTTTTTTTTTTAAAGAAAGAAACTATTTCTGGGGAAAACAACAGTACCTCTGTTTCTGGCTGAACAGAACAGTGTCATTCAGAAACTAAACATAATCAGAAATGAACAAACTGACATACTGTTTCACTTGAAAATCTTGTTTTGCTGTTAGGACAGAAATGAACACATTTCTTTGGTTAACTAACCAGGTACTCTTGCATGTAAATGATTATACTAGCACTGTAACTAAAACCTGACATAGTGTTTGAACCCAACAGAATAAGAGTCTGGAACATGCCCGCCAGCCAAAATCAGCCATTTTTTTACCCCCCTCCAGCCAAGAATGGATTTTACATTGTTTAAAAAAAAGGGTGGGGGTGGGGGGAGGAAGAAGAATACATGACAGTAACCTTAAGTTGCCAACAAAACCTAAAATATTTACTATCTGGCCCTTTACAGAAAAAGTTTGCTGACTCCTACAATAAAAGTAAAGCAGTACACATTGTGTAAGAGAGGGAAGGGAAAGATGACGGGCATAGAGTTATATGCTCTGTTTTGTTTTAACTACTAACACTTAGAAAGGGGAAGGTCTCAGACAGACATCCTATTTCATTTTATAATTAGGCTAAATATGCAATAGGAATGCTCTGGACATCTTCCTAAGGTCTAGAAAAAAAAAATCAAGATCACTTTTTCGAGCACCTATAGAACAATTCTTCAAAGAACTTAATATCACGAATTAGGGTTATATACAAATATTAAACATCTCTGTAGCATTTTGCAGTTTACAGAACACCTATAAGCACGTTACCTCAATATGAGTCTCAACAATATTTCTATGAAGCAGCTGTAGGTCAGATATCATTATCAGTTTTGTTTTGTGTTTTAGCAGCTAGCTGGTAGAGGGATCTGAACTCATGTCCTAGGTGTTATAAGGCTGCACTCTAACCAAGTAAGCTAACCAGCCAGCTCCCATTATCAGTTTTTAATAGGAGGAAAGTAAAGCTTATAGCTATGAAGTGACCAATACAAGATCAAAAGCTGTAAGTGACATGATCAGATCTTGAACCTATATCTTGAGACCTGACATCATATACTTTTCATATGTCCATATTTCCATAATAATTTGCATACTGGTTTTACTTTAACTTCATGTACATTGAGTTTATCAATAAATGAAAAGGGAAGTGCATTAAATCACAGTTATTACTCTGATTTGGGTTCATAAATAAGAACAAACTCAAATAAGGTTGGTTTTTCCTGACTTCCAGAGGGGGAAAAAAAAGAAAAAGTTGTTTTCATGACATTTATCATCATTGTAATCATCCTAAAAAACTTAATTTTTCCTCAAATGGATCAAAGGAATGAAAACTTATAAATCTAGATTCTACATATAAACTCAAAAGCTTAAACTATGTCCTTTAAAACATGAGATTCTTTTCAAGACTGTGATTCTAGCATAAGGATAGACATATAGGTCAATGGAATAGAACTGAAAGTCCAGTAATAAACCCATATGTTTATGGCCAATTGATCTTCAACAAGGATACCAAGACATTTAAATGGGGAAAGAACAGTGTTTTTAACAAATGGTGCTGGGAAAACTGGATAATACATGCAAAAGAATGAAATTGGACCTCTTTGACTCACACCATATAGAAAAATTAACTCAAATTACATGAATGATCTAAATGTAAGAGCTAAAACTATAAATCTCTTAGAAGAAAACATAGTTGTAAATATTCATGACTAGGTGATAGTTTCTTAGGTATGACACCCAAATCACAACCAGAGAAAAAATAGATAAATTGGACTTCATATAAATCAAAAACTTTGGTGCTTCAAAGGGCACTATCAAAGTGAAAAGACAGCCCACAGAATGGAAGAAAATGTTTGCAAATCATGTATCTAATAAGGGTATCGTATACAGAACACATAAAAAACTGTTACAACACAATAATAAAAAGACAACCCAATCTTAAAATGGGTAAAAGATTTGAATAGACATTCTCCAAATGAACAATAATAACCAATGGAAAGATATTTAACATCCTCAGTCATTAGGGAAATGCAAATCAAAACTGTAATAAGATATGACTTTACACCCATTAGGACGGCTATAATGAAAATGACAGACAATAACAAATGTTGATCAAGATGTGGAGAAATTGGAACTGCCATAGATTGCTGATAAAAATATAAAATGGTACAGGGCCGGCCCGTGGCTCACTCGGGAGAGTGCGGTGCTGATAACGCCAAGGCCATGGGTTCGGATCCTATATAGGGATGGCCGGTTTGCTCACTGGCTGAGCGTGGTGCGGACAACACCAAACCAAGGGTTGAGATCCCCTTACTGGTCATCTTTAAAAAAAAAAAAAATATATATATATATATACATACATACACACACACACACACACACACACACACACACACATATATAAAATGGTGCAACAGCTTTGGAAAACACCTTAGTAGTTCCTCCAAAAGTTAAACACAGAGTTACCATATGACCTAGCAATTTCACTCTTACATATATGTATATGTATACCCAAGAGAATTGAAAACATATTGTTCACACAAAAATTGTACACAAATGCAACATTATTCATAATAGCCAAAAAGTGAAACCAAGCCAAATATCCATCAACTAATGAATGGCTAAATAAAATGTGGTATATCTTCAATCCCTGTATTGGCCAACCACCAAGGGAAAAAAAAAAAGTGGTATATCTACACAATGAAATATTTATTATTTGGCCATAGAAAGAAATGATACATCCTACAACGTGGATGAACCTTGCAAACATACTAAATGAAAGAAGTCAGACACAAAAGATACCGTATTGTATCATCCCATTTATATGAGATATCCAGAACAGGCAAAATACATAGAGATAGAACATAGATTAGTGGTTGCCAGGAGGTGAGGGAAAGGAATAATGGGGAGTTACTGCTAATGGTATAGGGTTTCTTTCTGGGGTGATAAAAATATTCTGGAAATAGATAGTGGTAATGTTGCACAACCTTGTGAATACACTAAAAACCACAGAATTGTAAACATTAAAAGGGTATTTCATGGCATGTAAATTATACCTTAATAAAGATTTTCAAAAAATATATGAAGTTTTAAAATTTTCCTGCCATTACTATTGTAATATAAAGCCTTAACAAGGTCATTGTAGGAGCCAATAAACATAAATGGATTAGGAAGATATTTCAAGGGGGAAGTTAATAAGTTGAGGTGGCAAAATAATAGCATAACTGTGAGTAGATTGGGAAAGTAGGAATAAAAGTGAAACCTGATTTGGATCCCCATACCAGCCAGCCACCAAAAAATAAAAATGAAAGAAAAAGTGAAGCTGAGTACAATTCATGATTAATTAAACAGCCTTCAAAATCTAGAACAAGTTTAGGTGAAAGCAGAAGAAAAACTAATTCCTTATTTAATAATATTTTCATTATTTGATTATAACCCTAAGTCACACCTTAGAGACACTTTTACAGAACAGGAAGTTTATAAGAATAGCATTATTATGATCTCTCTCTATTTTTTTTTTTGCAACTCAAGGAGATAGAACCAGTTGCCCAGGTTAATAATGAATGCAAGAAATTCACTGGAGGCTAATTTTACCTGTCGGCTATTTTCCTGTTGAAAATATCAACTAAGTCAACTTAAAATTGACATAATAAAGCCATATTTGTATACCTCGGTCTAAACTGATCAAGAATTACTGTTAAGTGTAAAAGCCAATGTTTATTCTAGCTTGCATTAAAACAGTCTAAAAATTTGCTGCTTGGATGAGAATATTTCATTTTCTGACTACTCAGAAATTAGTTCTTTTTTTTTTTAAATTTTTTTTACTAATACAATTGAAATGAAGAAATTGAATTTTTAAGTAAAATTAAAAGTTTTCCTTGGCTGAAATCAAATACTAATAATTCCTATCCAAATATCCCAGTCACAATAAATAAATGAATAAGCGAATGAATGAGCTACTTAACCACAGTACTGTGGAGGACCAAGATCTTTCAATACAGCCATTCTATCACATTAAACATAAGATAGCAGACAATGATATCATCTCATTGGAGATTGGGGGGAAGGACAATTTGGAGGACAAAATGCAAATGTGCACCAGGATTTTCAGTTTATCAGCAAAGGTTGGCATCCTCATTAGCTCTGCCTTTGTGGAGCCAGTAATCATAAGGAATATTTGCATAATGCTTTCAGAAATTCATTTTACTTAACCAGTCCAACCCTATGAGAGTAAAGGCCGGGAATTATTACATTATCATTCGTTTTACATCTTAGGAAACAGAGACTCAGAATAGGGAAGTGACTTGCCTAAGGTCAACAGGCTGGTTAGTGGCAGAGCTGGGACTCAAAGATGGATCTTCTAGTACCAGACCTCATCTTTCCCTTCTCCAAGTAGACGACGTCAGAGGCAGGCTTAGGCATTGTACAGGAAGAAGAGGAAAGGAAGGCAACAGGAAAATAGAGAAGGGGACGATGACAGGAGGAGGTGTTTTATTAGGAAGTGAGTTCTACCGCTCTCAATTGCCCCAAATGCCCCGTAAGTGACAACAGTGCCACAAGCGACTCTGCCCCTGGGTCTACGGTTACTGTTATTTTATTAGTTGAGAATCATGTGGGAGAATTAAATGTCCAAAAGAAATCAAAAGATTTTTCCCCTCTGAGGTTCTGACAGCTGAACTTAGCCCCTCCCACAGAGGCTCGTGGCCCCTCTGTCTCGGTCACATTAAATGCCTTGGGAGCCGAAGAAACCGTGAGGTGTGGGGGAATGAAGAGCAGAGGGTTTGTGGTGGTGGCGAGGAGTGGGGGCTAAGGTCTGGCTAGGCAGAGGGGGAGCCTGCGGTGGAGCTGTGGTTGGGGGATGTGGGTTTTGCGGCTGAACTCGATGGTGGGGTAAGAAACCAGGATCGGAGCTGACAGGGTGGAGTTTACATGCCCAGGAAGGTTTGGGGACGCTGAGGGGCTGAGAGCCAGAGAAAGGCCGAGGAAGGTGCGAGGCTCCGGGGTCTCGGGGGCTCCAGGATGCCGGCAGGCCCCTCTCCAGCGTCTGTGATCGATGCTCCCTGGAGTCCCGCCTCCTCAGACCCCGCTCCCTCAAGCCCCGCCCACAGCACCGGGCGCGCGCCGGGGGAGCGGGGAGAGGGACCGAGCTGGAGACGGGGGAGGGGGAGAAGAGCGGCTCGTGCACGCGCCCCACTCGCTGCGGGTGCGCGAGCAGCGCGCTCCCGCCGTCCGCGTCGCCATCTTTTTCCCCCTCCGTCTGTCTGTCTACCGTTGGCTTTGTCCGGCCGCAGCACCGCCCCCCGGCTCCCCGCCGCCGGCTCGGCCCGCAGCCGCCCTCCGCCCGCGGGAGCCCATTCCCGGAGAGCCCCGGCCCGGCCGGCCCTCGCTGCGGCCCAGGGCCCATTGTCCGGCGGTCCGTCTGTCCGGAGGCGGGGCCCAGGGAGCCGGAGAGCCGCGGAGCGCTGAGGCGCCGGGGAAAAACAACCCCGAGTC